>NC_061510.1:363412648-363449604 GCF_022539505.1 Lolium rigidum
TGCCTAATAGGGATATTGAAAATAAAATTGTTACTACAGCAAATGCCATCCAAGTTAGAATTAATGAGAATATAAGATTAATGGCTGAACTGCGTGCTAGGTGGGATAGAGAAGAAAATGAAAAACTAGCTAAAGAGAAAAATGTAGCTAAAGTTTGGACTATTACCACCACTAGCAATGCTAATGATTCACATGTTGCTGCACCTCCTACTATCAATGATAAAATAATTGGTGTTGGCAATGTTTCTACTCCTAGTGCAAAGCGCGCAAAATTACACGAAGCTGCTAAAGCTAGCTGAAACGCTCTGTGATAAAGCTGCTGAAATTTTTTCCAACCTTGGGGATGATAATCCCATTGCTTTAGATTGTAATGATTTAGATTTTGATGATTGCCACATCTCTGAAGTTATAAAGTTCTTACAAAAACTTGCTAAGAGTCCCAATGCTAGCGCTGTAAACTTGGCTTTCACAAAACATATTACAAATGCTCTCATAAAAGCTAGAGAAGAGAAACTAAAACTTGAAACTTCTATTCCTAGAAAGCTAGAGGATGGTTGGGAGCCCATCATTAAAATGAGGGTCAAAGATTTTGATTGTAATGCTTTATGTGATCTTGGTGCAAGTATTTCTGTTATGCCTAAGAAAGTCTATGATATGCTTGACTTGCCACCATTGAAAAACTGTTATCTGGATGTTAATCTCGTTGATAATGCTAAAAAGAAACCTTTGGGGAGAATTGATAATGTTCATATTATGGTTAACAATAACCTTGTCCCCGTTGATTTTGTTGTCTTGGATATTGAATGCAATGCATCTTGCCCCATTATATTGGGAAGACCTTTTCTTCGAACCGTTGGTGCTACTATTGATATGAAGGAAGGTAATATTAAATATCAATTTCCTCTCAAGAAAGGTATGGAACACTTCCCTAGAAAGAGAATGAAGTTACCTTATGATTCTATTATTAGAACAAATTATGATGTTGATGCTTCATCTCTTGATGTTACTTGATATACACTTTCGCGCCTAGGCGAAAGGCGTTAAAGAAAAGCGCTTATGGGAGACAACCCATGTTTTTACTACAGTATTTTTGTTTTATATTTGAGTCTTGGAAGTTGTTTACTACTGTAGCAACCTCTCCTTATCTTAGTTTTGAGTTTTGTTGTGCCAAGTAAAGTCTTTGATAGTAAAGTAAATACTAGATTTGGATTACTGCGCGGAAACAGATTTCTTTGCTGTCACGAATCTGGGTCTAATTCTCTGTAGGTAACTCAGAAAATTAAGCCAATTTACGTGAGTGATCCTCAGATATGTACGCAACTTTCATTCAATTTGGGCATTTTCATTTGAGCAAGTCTGGTGCCCTAATAAAATCCATCTTTACGGACTGTTCTGTTTTGACAGATTCTGCCTTTTATTTCGCATTGCCTCTTTTGCTATGTTGGATGAATTTCTTTGATCCATTAATGTCCGGTAGCTTTATGCAATGTCCGGAAGTGTTAAGAATGATTGTGTCACCTCTGAACATGTTAATTTTTATTGTGCACTAACCCTCTAATGAGTTGTTTCGAGTTTGGTGTGGAGGAAGTTTTCAAGGATCAAGAGAGGAGTATGATGCAATATGATCAAGGAGAGTGAAAGCTCTAAGCTTGGGGATGCCCCGGTGGTTCACCCCTGCATATTCTAAGAAGACTCAAGCGTCTAAGCTTGGGGATGCCCAAGGCATCCCCTTCTTCATCGACAACATTATCGGGTTCCTCCCCTGAAACTATATTTTTATTCCGTCACATCTTATGCACTTTGCTTGGAGCGTCGGTTTGTTTTTGTTTTTGTTTTGTTTGAATAAAATGGATCCTAGCATTCACTTTGTGGGAGAGAGACACGCTCCGCTGTAGCATATGGACAAGTATGTCCTTAGGCTCTACTCATAGTATTCATGGCGAAGTTTCTTCTTCGTTAAATTGTTATATGGTTGGAATTGGAAAATGCTACATGTAGTAATTCTAAAATGTCTTGGATAATTTGATACTTGGCAATTGTTGTGCTCATGTTTAAGCTCTTGCATCATATACTTTGCACCCATTAATGAAGAAACACTTAGAGCTTGCTAATTTGGTTTGCATATTTGGTTTCTCTAGAGTCTAGATAATATCTAGTATTGAGTTTTGAACAACAAGGAAGACGGTGTAGAGTCTTATAATGTTTACAATATGTCTTTTATGTGAGTTTTGCTGCACCGTTCATCCTTGTGTTTGTTTCAAATAACCTTGCTAGCCTAAACCTTGTATCGAGAGGGAATACTTCTCATGCATCCAAAATCCTTGAGCCAACCACTATGCCATTTGTGTCCACCATACCTACCTACTACATGGTATTTATCCGCCATTCCAAAGTAAATTGCTTGAGTGCTACCTTTAAAATTCCATCATTCACCTTTGCAATATATAGCTCATGGGACAAATAGCTTAAAAACTATTGTGGTATTGAATATGTACTTATGCACTTTATCTCTTATTAAGTTGCTTGTTGTGCGATAACCATGCTTACGGGGACGCCATCAACTATTCTTTGTTGAATATCATGTGAGTTGCTATGCATGTCCAGTCTTGTACGAAGTAAGAGAGATCTACCACCTTAATGGTTGGAGCATGCATATTGTTAGAGAAGAACATTGGGCCGCTAACTAAAGCCATGATTCATGGTGGAAGTTTCGAGTTTTGGACATATATCCTCAATCTCATATGAGAATAATAATTGTTGCCACATGCTTATGCATTAAAGAGGAGTCCATTATCCGTTGTCCATGTTGTCCCGGTATGGATGTCTAAGTTGAGAATAATCAAAAGCGAGAAATCCAAAATGCGAGCTTTCTCCTTAGACCTTTGTACGGGCGGCATGGAGGTACCCCATTGTGACACTTGGTTAAAACATGTGTATTGCGATGATCCGGTAGTCCAAGCTAATTAGGACAAGGTGCGGGCACTATTAGTATACTATGCATGAGGCTTGCAACTTGTAAGATATAATTTACATAACTCATATGCTTTATTACTACCGTTGACAAAATTGTTTCATGTTTTCAAAATAAAAGCTCTAGCACAAATATAGCAATCGATGCTTTCCTCTTTGAAGGACCATTCTTTTTACTTTTATGTTGAGTCAGTTCACCTATTTCTCTCCATCTCAAGAAGCAAACACTTGTGTGAACTGTGCATTGATTCCTACATACTTGCATATTGCACTTGTTATATTACTCTATGTTGACAAATATCCATGAGATATACATGTTACAAGTTGAAAGCAACCGCTGAAACTTAATCTTCCTTTGTGTTGCTTCAATACCTTTACTTTGATTTATTGCTTTATGAGTTAACTCTTATGCAAGACTTATTGATGCTTGTCTTGAAGTACTATTCATGAAAAGTCTTTGCTTTATGATTCACTTGTTTACTCATGTCATTACCATTGTTTTGATCGCTGCATTCATTACATATGTTTACAAATAGTATGATCAAGGTTATGATGGCATGTCACTTCAGAAATTATCTTTGTTATCGTTTTACCTGCTCGGGACGAGCAGGAACTAAGCTTGGGGATGCTGATACGTCTCCGACGTATCGATAATTTCTTATGTTCCATGCCATATTATTGATGATACCTACATGTTTTATGCACACTTTATGTCATATTCGTGCATTTTTACGGAACTAACATATTAACAAGATGCCGAAGAGCCGATTGCTTGTTTTCTGCTGTTTTTGGTTTCAGAAATCCTATTAACGAAATATTCTCGGAATTGGACGAAATCAAAACCCAGGGTCCTATTTTGCCACGAAGCTTCCGGAAGACCGAAGAGGAGTCGAAGTGGGGCCACGAGGGGCCGCCACCATAGGGCGGCGCGGCCCAGCCCTTGGCCGCGCCGACCTGTGGTGTGGGGCCCTCGTGTGGCCCCCCACGTTGCCCTTCCGCCTACTTAAAGCCTCCATCGCGAAAACCCCGATACGAAGAACCACGATACGGAAAACCTTCCAGAGATGCCGCCGCCGCCAATCCCATCTCGGGGGATTCTGGAGATCTCCTCCGGCACCCTGCCGGAGAGGGGATTCATCTCCCGGAGGACTCTTCACCACCATGGTCGCCTCCCGGAGTGATGAGTGAGTAGTTCACCCCTGGACTATGGGTCCATAGCAGTAGCTAGATGGTTGTCTTCTCCTCATTGTGCCTCATTGTTGGATCTTGTGTGCTGCCTAACATGATCAAGATCATCTATCTGTAATGCTATATGTTGTGTTTGTCGGGATCCGATGGATAGAGAATACCATTTTATGTTAATTATCAAGTTATTACCTATGTGTTGTTTATGATCTTGCATGCTCTCCGTTATTAGTAGAGGCTCTGGCCAAGTTTTTGCTCTTAACTCCAAGAGGGAGTATTTATGCTCGATAGTGGGTTCATGCCTGCATTGACACATGGGACAGTGACAGAAAGTTCTAAGGTTGTGTTGTGTTGTTGCCACTAGGGATAAAACATTGATGCTATGTCCGAGGATGTAGTTGTTGATTACATTACGCACCATACTTAATGCAATTGTCTGTTGCTTTGCAACTTAATACTGGAAGGGGTTCGGATGATAACTCGAAGGTGGACTTTTTAGGCATAGATGCGGTTGGATGGCGGTCTATGTACTTTGTCGTAATGCCCAATTAAATCTCACTTGTACTTATCATGACATGTATGTGCATTGTTATGCCCTCTCTATTTGTCAATTGCCCGACTGTAATTTGTTCACCCAACATGCTTTTATCTTATGGGAGAGACACCTCTAGTGAACTGTGGACCCCGGTCCATTCTTTTATACTGAAATACAAATCTGCTGCAATACTTGTTTTTACTATTTTCTCTGCAAACAATCATCTTCCACACAATACGGTTAATCCTTTGTTACAGCAAGCCGGTGAGATTGACAACCTCCACTGTTTCGTTGGGGCAAAGTACTTTGGTTGTGTTGTGCGGGTTCCACGTTGGCGCCGGAATCCCGGTGTTGCGCCGCACTACATCCCGCCGCCATCAACCTTCAACGTGCTTCTTGGCTCCTCCTGGTTCGATAAACCTTGGTTTCTTTCTGAGGAAAAACTTGCTGCTGTGCGCATCATACCTTCCTCTTGGGGTTCCCAACGAACGTGTGAATTACACGCCATCAGCATGCAAGATCACAAATAACATATGACAAGTATATAATGAATCTCAACCATAGTATTCAATATTCATCAGATCCCATCAAACACAACATGTAGCATTACATAAAGATGATCTTGATTATGATAGGAAGCTCACAAGATCTAAACATGAAGCATAAATTGGAGAACACAACCATCTAACTACTGCTATGGACCCGTAGTACAATGATGAACTACTCACGCATCACTTCGGAGGCGGGCATGGCGATGTAGAGGCCTCCGGTGATGATCTCCCTCTCTGGCAGGGCGCCGGGAAGAACTTCAGAACCCTCCCGAGCTAGGGTTGACGATGGCGGCGGTGACAGAACTTTTCATGGATGGAGGCTCACGTATTTAGGTTTTTCCCGCACAGAAGGATATATAGGAGGAAGGGCGAGATCGGTGGGCGCCCGAGGGGCCCATACCATACCTAGGCGCGGCTAGGGGTGGGCCACGCCTAGGAGTGGTGTGGTCACCTCCTGTCTCTTCTCCGTCTCCGCTCTGGACTCCATCGTCGTGATAGTAAAATAGGAACTTCGGCTTTTCTTTCGTCCAATTCCGAGAATATTTCCTGTACAACTTTTCTGAAATACAAAAACAGCAGAAAACATGAACTAGCACTGTGGCATCTTGTTAATAGGTTAGTTCCAGAAAATACATAAAAATGCCATGAAGTGTAAACAAAACATATAGAAATTGATGTAAAACAAGCATGGAGCATCAAAAATTATAGATACGTTTGCAACGTATCAGCATCCCCAAGCTTAACACATGCTCGTCCTCTAGTAGGTAAGTGATAACAAAAATAATTTTTGAGGTGACATGCAGACAATACAATCTTGATCAAGTTATTGTAAGCATTGTGAGTTGGGATCAAAATACTCTAAGCATAGGCATGATAGATATAATTCTAACAATAGAAGTTAGCAACTAAGTTACAACGTGAGAAGTAACTCAACAAAAGGTCATGAATAATAGTGCACTGAAAGCAACTGTTTATTTTTGAGCATAGAGAAAACATAGCAAAGTTGTATTCAGCTTATCCTTCATGGAATAGCAAAGTGGTATTCAGCTTATCCTTCATGGAATAACAAAATATAAATGCTAGGCACCTTTAGAGTTCAAAGGGTGACTAGATACAAATAATTTGAGAACAAGCAATAACATAATCATGAATCATTCAACAATAGATTTTGGGACTATGCCCATTATACTCAGAATAACAACTATGCTCTCTTAATTGGTGCATAAAGTTATAAGATGAAGACTCAACATAAAAGTAAAAGAAAGGCTCTGCGCAGAGGGAAGCAAGATTACTCATGTTCTAGAGCTTTTATTTTAAATAAAATAGAGGTATTGAAAATGTAATTTTAAGAGGTATGTATGTCTATGTCAATGAATGGCATTAAATGATCTATCATCCTTTCATGTTTAATGAATCCAAGAGCAGTTCCCATAGAGAGAACAATAAAGTTCCTCTTCTCCTTTATTTGAACAAGTTAAGTTGATGATTTCTCAAGTACATAGTGCTAGGACATTTTGGTTATTAGTTCATTTTATATTTTAGTGGGCTGGGCACCCGCTAGCCTGATATTTTTGCAATATTAAGGAGTAGCACATTATGCATGCTAGTCAAGGTGTGAAGCCAAAATAAACATAAAAGATATAATAAAGCATTCAACACTTCCTCATATGCTAAAACAGGAACACAAAACATGTAATATTTTTTGAAGGTTTAAATGTAGCACACAACCAATTCAGTTTGGAGTGATGGTGAAATACCACATATAGGTAGGTATGGTGGACACAATTGGCAAACTTTGGTTTTTAGGAGTTGGATGCACGAGTAGAGCTCATACTCAGTATAGGCGAAGGCTAGCAAAATACTGGGAGCGACCAACTAAGAGAGCAATAATGACCATAATCATGCATAACGACAAAACAAAATCCAATAAAGCATCAAAGGAGAATACCGCAATATTATGCTTTTGTATGATGGAAAAAACACATGATTCTTTCAATGGCACATTAAGCACTCTCAACTATTTGAGACAAGTCATGCTACAACAATAACTACTAAGCATATAATTAAAATAAACTCTAATATGACATGCTAAAGTCTAAGCCATGGTCTAAACAAGCTTCCTTTTGCACCACTATAAGGATGAAACATTTTACTCGTCTCCAACACCAATCAATTTATTTGAAACAACTCTCATAGATAATAAACAATAAAGACCAGAGAGCTAATCATACCTAACTAAAGAAAACTAACAAGCTCTGAACAAAATATGAGTGGAAAACCAGAGCTAAACGCAGTACTAGCAAAAGAGAATACTCGCAGAACAATAAGAGTGAAAATTAGAGTGTTCTATGCAATGAATACAGAGTGTGTCATTCTCCAAAACAAGTATGCTAGGATCCAACCATATACTACAGAAAACAAAACAAAATAAAACTAAAAGCAAAAATACAGATGCTCCAAGAACAACACATAGCATATGAAGCAATAAAAATATAGCGTCTTGAAAGATGACATGATACTTTGTTGATGAAGAAGGGGATGCCTTGGGCATCCCCAAGCTTTGACGTTTGTATCTCTTGGATATTTCTTGGGGTGACATGGGCACCCCCAAACTTGAGATTTTGTCCATCCTTCATCTCATCACATCATACTTCTCTCCCTACACTTGAAAACTTCCTTCTAACAAAACTTCACACAATTTTTTTAGCAGCATTAGTGCAATCAAAATAACAAATCTACTTTGGTTCAGTTATAACATAAGTCAAACATCCATTAAAATATTATCTACTGTATAAAATTCTTCAAAAAGTTCTTTCTCTCAAAAGAACTCAAAAAGAAAAGATTATGAGGTAAATACAAATAGTGGCAGAAATCTATTAAAACAGAACGACATTTAAAAATCAATATTTTCGAAAATTCTTTGTTGCTCAAATCGAAAAGTGAAAAACTAACGAAAGTTAGATAATAACTTGGGGCATATGATAAAAACTTATCAGATCGATACGACGTTCTGGCTGGGAATACAAAATTTTTTCGTGACAGTATAGAATATGTTTCAGGACAGCAACTTCCTCAAATCTTACTTTCTTCCTATTAGAGGCTATTCTTGGCAAAAAACGAAATACAAATGGTAAGGAGAGATTGTTACAGAGGTAAAAACTTTCAAGAATAAAAAAAATAAAATTACGGAAATAAAACATGGGTTATCTTCCAAGAGTGCTTTTCTTTAACGCCTTTCAGCTAGGCGCGAGAAAAAGAGTTTGGATCAAGTATTTTCAAGCGAAGAAACATCAACATTGTTAATGGCAGAAGCCTTACGTTTACCTTTCTTACCTTTACTCTTTATCTTAGGGAAAGAATGAGAACCGCCCGGTGAGGAAGCGAGAGTCATCATGCCTTTCCCCACATGAATGTTTTCTCCCAGGAGTTTTAGCAGAGATCGTCCAAGTGTGATTTGTCCATTTCCTACACATTCAATGACAAGATAATCATTTGATACCATTCTTCCTAAGATTATTGTGCACACTCCTTCAGCTACTCCAATGGGTAATACAATGGCATTATTGGTAAGAGATATTCCTTCTCCACGCTCAGAAAGTTTCCGAAGATTTAAAGACTCATAAATATCTTTAGACAACAGACAAAACTCAGACATAATATCACAACGAGCATAAAAAGTTTCACCATTTATTCAAATTTTACTGTAGGGAGCCAACTTGAGGGTTTAGAATTTATTGAAACATAAATGCTCACAAGGGATGGATCAAAATTGCTAGGTGAGCTATATGTTGCAATAAACTTTTTTATGGCATTAAAAGCTTGATCTCCATCACGAAGAATGAAATATCCTCCTACTATAGTGTCCGGTACATATTTATATAAAAGAACAAGACCAAAGTAAAAGCTACTAAGAAGAAGTCCTAGAGTCATTTTAGGTTTATTTTTATCATACGAATTATTAATTCTAGACCAAGCTTCTTCAAAACTCTCCTCACTCCCTTATTTGAAAGTGAAGATCATTTCCTCAGGTGACATAGTAACAGGACTACACATAGAAGCACCTTAAGATATGAACTAAATTTTTTGTGTTTTTGATAAAAAGGAACAAACAAGAAAAATAAAAATAAACTAAGCAAAACAATAATAAATTAAAGAGATTGGAGATGAGAGACTCCCCTTGCTGAAATCCTCTTTCTCCCCGGCAACGGCGCCAGAAAAAGAGCTTGATGTTGTGCAAAGCACACCGTTGGGGAACCCCACCAGGAAGGTATGATGAACACAGTAGCAAGTTTTTCCTTAGTAAGAAATCAAGGTTTAATCGACCAGTAGGAGAAAGAAATCACTTTTGAAGGTGTTGCTAGCTGACATTGGCAGGTCGCACTACCGGTGTCAACAACAATGTGGAACCTGCACACAACACAAGCAAAATACTTTGCCCCAACTTACAGTGATGTTGTCAATCTCATGGGTTTTGCTGAAAACAAAGGATTAAACGTATAGTGTGGAAAGAGATGTTTGCTTGTAGTGAAATAAAGAGAACGATGTATGAATGCCAGAAAAAGAGCTATTGTTGTGGGAGTTGGCAATAAAACATAACAGGTATTTGCAGTGTAAAAGAAAGGATCAGGGTCCACAGTTCACTAGAGGTATCTCTTCATAAAGATAAATAACATGCAAGATGATTACTATGAGATTCATTTAGGCATTACAACAAGATACATAGACCATAATCCAACTGCGTCTATGACTAATAATCCACCTTCCGGTTAGCATCCGCACCCCTATCAGTATTAAGTTGCAAGCAATAGATTATTGCATTAAGTAAGGTGTGTAAAGTAAACAATAGAATTATCCTTGGATAAAGCATTGTTAATTTCTCCCTAGTAGCAACAGCACATCTACAACCTTAGAAGTTATTGTCACTCTCCCAGATTACATCATATGAAACAAGGGTAACATGTATGTGCGTGATTTATTTTATTTTAGATTTTTCTGAATTTTGAAATACTCGCTCCGATTCAAATTAGTTGCTTCAACTTTATATACGGATGTGTTATTTAGACGTGTTTGTTGACTAGATGTATTTATATCTGGATAAAGTTAAGTTAATTAATATGAATCGGAGGAAGTATCATTTTTTTGATTTCTTGAAAATCAAGTCCACCTATACTCATTTTCTTCTGGGTATTTTCGAATGAACTTTTTCTAACTCTATAAATTTAATGTTTCTCTATAAATTCATAGTTCCTCTTTCAGTTTTTTTTTTTTGAGATGGAACACTCTGATTCCATTAAACTGGCACAACCGACTCACTGGCCAGCAACACACTTACAGCGTCAGGGACATCGTCTAACCAGATTATACACTGATCTAGTTGCCCCGCACCTAGCTCCGCCATGGCGTGAGCTACTTTATTACAAGACCTAGGAGCAAATGAAACCTCACATGAAATAAAGTTCAACTGAATAAACGACCTAATATCACGGAATAAAATGCCTTCAGGAGCTCGATCAAACTCAGAACCACACAAAGCATTCACCAGTGTGAGCGAGTCCAATTCCAGCTGAATATGACCCATTCCCCAGCTTGCAGCTGCCTGCACTGCTCCAGCACATGCCATCGCTTCAGCTTGCAGCGCGCTTGCAACATAAGCGATGTGACCTGCACCTGCTCCGTGCAAACTTCCTTTGTCGTCTCGAGCATCGAAGCCCCATCCACCCTGTTGATGCTGCATGGAAAGCACCATCACAATTAATTTTTATAATATCGCCGACAGGCGCCCGCCATCGCTCTGCTACTTTGGCCAATCCAGGTTCCTTCACCATACAGAACCATTGTTGTGATTCCCTCGCCCAGTAGCGTATCTGTCCGATCAATTCAGCATCAGACAAAGATTTACCTCAATGTTTAATTTATTCCTACGCAACCAGGCACGCCAGAGCATACAACATGTTAGAATCTTCTGCTCATCATTTAGTTGTAGAATTTCCTGCACCACAGCCGCGGCACTCTCATATGTGCATATACGATTACGAATATTTTCCAGCCCTAGTTTCTCCCATATTTTCTTTATCTCTTTGCACTTTAGGAATAGGTGTGCACCGTCTTCGTCTAGCCTTTTGCAACAAACACACAAGGTATCACACTCTATTCCCCTCCTGTAAATATTGGTTCTCATAGGAAGACTATTGTGTGCTAACTGCCACATGAATTGTTTAACTTTGGGCAGACAAGGCAGATCCCAAAGCTTCTTCCAAAAAGAACATTCTTCACGATGCCCTATCACCCCTCTATTCGAGTAATAATAGCATAAAAGCACCACTTTACATTTGAAATTTACCGTATGCTACCACTTTAGGTTTGCGAAACAAAAAAACCGCCACATTTTGCCAGGTTCTTTACATAATGCGGTAAACATCGATCTAAAACAAGTTGAGAGTGGCTCTGACGGGTGGAGCACATTGTCAGGGCCGAGGTCCCACCTGTCAGCCTACATTAAAAGGTCAAAATATGGAAAGCAAAAGATGGGAGAGTTCGTCTCCTTCCCCAACCAAGTCCCAACGAAAGAAGTGGGCATACCCCCTAGGTTTCAGGTGTGAGACGTTTAGCCCCCCCCCCCCCCCCCCTCAGGTTTCAACTGTAACACATAACCCACCTAGGTTTTGATTACAGGCAAAAATTACCCCCTCCAAACGATTTGATATTACTTTAGCAGTTTTGAGTAGCGGTATTGGTCCACGTTGGCAACCTGAGCTGGCCAAGTATAAACGCAATCTTGCACCTGGTCTGGCCCGAATGCACCTGGCTTGGATTGGCTTCGCTCCTACTTCACTACCGTCGCGCTGCAGCCACTTTGCTGCTTCTCTCTCCCATCACCGCGATGTCGTGCTCCTCTCTCCCATCGCCGCTCCAATGATCGGCAACTCTTTTTGCTGATTCGAGAATCAGTCGAGGTTCGTTCCCCTTCTCCCCCTAAAAAGTTGCCCCTTTCCTGTTTCTGTGGAGGAGGACTCGCTGATGGACGATGGTGCTCCAGGTAAGGCGCCAGACAATATTGGTGGCGGTTGTGGAAGTGGTTGGGAAACCCCAAGAGGAAGGTGTTATGAGCACAACAACAAGTTTTCCCTCAGTAAGAAACCAAGGTTTAATCGACCAGTAGGAGAATGGCGTGACTTCTGAAGGTGTTGCTGGCTGACTATTGGCAGGGCGCACTACCGGCGTTAGCAACAATGTGGAACCTGCACACAACACAATCGCAATACTTTGCCCCAACTTACAGTGAGGTTGTCAATCTCACTAGTTTTGCTGAATCAAAGAGTTAACCATATGGTGTGAAAAGAGATGTTTGGAGTGAATGAAAAGTAAACAGTGCTTGCAGAAAGTAAACAGAACAAGATGATATAAATAGCATGTTGGGTGAACAAGTTACAGCAGGGCAATTGACAGAATAAACATCATACAAAGCAAGACGACTTCTATGAGATTCGTTTGGGCATTACAACATAATACATAGACCGTAATCCAACTGCATCTATGACTTATAATCCACCTTCCGATTAGTGTCCGCACCCCTTTCAGTATTAATGTGCAAGCAACGGATAATCACATTAAGCAATGTGTGTAAAGTAAACAATAGAATTACCCTTGGATAAAACATTGTTGTTTTCTCCCTAGTAACAACAACACATCTACAATCTTAGAAGTTATTGTCACTCTTCCAGAAAACTAGAGCCATGAACCCACTATCGAGCATAAATACTCCCTCTTGGAGTCACAATTATCCACTTGGCCAAAGCGTCTACTAGCAACGGAGAGCATGCAAGATCACAAATAACACATGACATCAATCTCAATCATAGTATTCAATATTCATCGGATCCTAGCAAACACAACATGTAGCATTCCATAAAGATGATCTTGATCATGATAGGCAGCTCACAAGATCTAAACATGAGGCACAAATTGGAGAAGACAACCATCTAGCTACTGCTATGGACCCATAGTCCAGGGATGAACTACTCACGCATCACTTCGGAGGCGGGCATGGCAATGTAGATGCCTCCGGCGATGATTTCCCCCTTCGGCAGGGTGCAGGGAAGAACTTAAGAATCCTCCCGAGATGGATTCTGCGATGGCGGCCGCGATGGAACTTTTCGTGGATGGAGGCTGGGGTATCCAGGGTTTTCCCGAGAAGATGAATATATATAGGCGGAGGAGATAGGTCGGTGGGGTGCTGGGGTGGCCCACACCACCCCCAGGCGCGGGCAAGGCCAGACCGCGCCTAGGTGTGGTCTGGCCACCCTGCTACCCCTCTTCGACCCTCCTTCGGACTTCATCTTTGTTACGGTAAAATATTGACTTCGGCTTTTGTTTCGTCCAATTCCGAGAATATGTCCTGTACAACTTTTCTGAGACCAAAAACAATAGAAAACAGGGAAGTGACAATATGGCTTCTTGTCAATAGGTTAGTGCCGGAAAATGTATAAAAGTGTAACGAAGTGCAAGTAAATCATACTAGAATTGGTGTAAAACAAGCATGGAGCATCAAAAATTATAGATACGTTTGCGACATATCAATGGATTCGAAGAGGATGGGTTGATTTGGGATGCAAATCGGGGGATTGGATTTCGGGTAGTTTTTAGTTGCAGTTCTGGTTGTTTCTTTGCCGACTTTGTGTGATTTGGAGTTTGGATTTGGGGGATTGGGTTTTGATAGTTTCGTCTTCATCTCCTACCGTCCCCGACCGTGTGAAGCCCGAGATTAAGAGGGGCAGAGGGCAGGGGAGACATTCAACAACTTCCCTGGACATAGACGAGGTGCGCCCCATTCGCGAGCCCTCCATCTTCCTCCGCCCCGACCACACCCTCTGCGTCGTGCGCGACATGCTCGTCGCCCTGCCTCGGCTGCTCGACTGGCACGGCGCATCGCAGTGGCTCAACGGTGAGCGTTGGCCCTGCCGGTTCAAGGTGGAGGTGCGGTTGCAGGTGAAGCAGCCCAGTGGTGCCTCGAGGTGGCGATGGTTTTGCACGCCTGCCCAGGGCGGTGCTGCAGCTGCCCGACGAGGAGTGCATGCCCTGATCGCACTTCACTATCGCTTAATCTCTGACGTGGCTCAAAACCACTATCCACGTTAGTTAAAACAGCTATCACCAGCCTCGGGGGTTAATTAGCCGGTAATTGAAACCTGGGGGGGTATGTGTTCTAGTGGAAACCTAGGGGGTTAAACATACCGAATCTGAAACCCAGGGGGGGTATGTGGACTTCTTTCGAGTCCCAAACGGATGTCCAATGCCATCCTTGGGCCACCGGCTCGCGTCACCGCCGACTACCCACTCGCACTGCCGTCGGGCTCGCCGCCTCACGCAGTCGTGGACCATCTGCTCGCCCCCTCGCACACAACTACAGACGTTGCGGAGCACCAGGGCCAGCCAGCGTCCGGCCACCGCCTGTACTTGAGGCAAGGAAGGAAGGACGTGGCACTGGGCCGGCATCCGCTGGCGTCATCTGCAACAGTTCATCAGAGGCCGAGGAACCATTGAGTCGGCCTGCATGCAGACACTAGTAGAAAACATGGCTTATGTTTGGAGCATCGGTTCGTAAGGCACTTTTAGCATCGGTTTGAGCCACGTGGCAGGCGCGAACCCTTTAGAACCGGTTCGTGGCTCAACCCCCCCCCCTAGAAAATGCGTCTAAAAATGATAAAAACTTCAAATTTCAAAATCCTATGACATGCATGTACCTCACGCAACCAACTTTTCGGGAAAATTTGAAAATTTCCATTTTGATATTTTTGCATAAAAAGGTTGTTCCGAATTAAAAAGGCTTGTATACATAATAAAAAAAATAATATATAAAAAACTATCTACGCAAAATGGTACATCCGATTTCAACCCGTAGGCCGTTCGCACCAAACGGAAATTCTAAAAAAAACGAAATAGGAAAGGAGGAAGATTTTAGATTTTGTCAAAAATATAAGAAAATTGATTTTTTTGAAATTTTAGAATTTTTTTTGTTGATTATTTTAGTTTTTAATTATTTTGAATGTTTCACATTATTTTGGAGTTTTGAATTTTCAAATATTTGATCTTTTTATTGTTTTTTGAAATATATTGAGTTTTTAATTAATAATTGAATTATGCATATATATTATTTGAAATTCATTGTTGCTTATTAATAAAATTATTTGGAATTCAAAAAATAAAATCATGTGTTATGAAAGTCTAAGTGTTAATAAATTCATAGCATACTATTATAAGGGAGTTGTGAGCGTAGTCTTAGAAGCGTGTATGGAAGGAATGGAGAAGTTAAGCATGCTCAGGTTGGAGTATTGTGAGGATAGGGAAGTTTTACCATGGGTATGTACTTTGACATGAGAATAGGGGTCATTAGAGATTACAGTTAAACAATTCAAATATCCAAAAATAGAGAAATTAAAAAAATCGGAATCTAGCGGAAATTCTACCGAACCTTTAGCACTAGTTCGTGGCTCAAACCGGTTCTAAAGGATCCTCAAGGCGCAATACATGACCCGGGCCACGTGGAATCCCTTTAGCACCATGCACAGCACAATCGGTGCTAAAGGGAGAGGCTTTAGTGCCGATTCCTTTGCACCGGTTGGGCAACTGGTTCAAATGCCCCTTACAAACCGGTGCTAATGCCCCGGTTTCTACTAGTGAGGGAGAAGGAGTGTGGCGGCGCCCTTGTGCGAGTGGAGCACGGGAGCTTAGAGGTAGGGTCCGACCTTCGGCCGCAAGCAGGAGCGCACCAGCAGCGATGCTTGGCGGCACCCGCACATGAGTGAAGAAGGGGAGGCGGTGGTGGTGGACCTCTGCGCTCTGGCCCGTCCGCCGTTGAAGGTCGCCCGCACGGAGCCAAACGCTGCTGCTCTTGATGCAGTACAACGAGATGGACGAGGTGGGGGATGCGGTAGCCGGAGAGGGCTAGAGGGACATGCAGAGTAGCCGGTGGCGGGAGGGGAACAGATGCCCATGAGCCAAGTCTGACAGATCGAAGCGCCCGTGGTCATGGGGGAGAAGAGGTCCCCACTATTTTATTTATTTATTAAACTGGACTGATTGGTGGGCCCTATGTACACGTCAGCAAGTTCTTTAGTTTTGAGTCTTACAAGTGGGTCCCACTTGTCAGATTTCATGTCAATTTGCGATTAATTCGTGTTTAGTGTGTTTTGCTAAGAATTTGGTAAAATGTGGTGGTTTTTTGTTCCACAAACGGAAAGTGGTGGCATACGATAAATTTTGGTTTTATGTTATTAACTCATTAACTAAACAGATTAAGGTTGTTGCATTCTCTGGCTTGTCAGCGTTTGGACGGTGCGAGCGTCGCTGTGTGGGCCAACGTCGGTGCGTTGGGCTCCTCTTCTCTCCGCCGGTGCCTGTTTGTGGCTTCCTGTGTGGGCCTAGGCGGCCATCCATTTCCTCTCGCACAGGGACCGCTGGCTCACACGATCACACCGTTGTCGCCCTAGAAACTCACTGGAGCGCCGCACCAGTCCGGCGAGTCGAGAGGAGCGGGTGTGGTGGAAACTGCTCTAGCCTCGAGGTACGGTGGCCGAGCAGGAGGCACGACAAGAGGGCGGGCGCTATGGACGAGCGTCCATGCTCACTGCCTACGCAGGAGACGACGACGAGGGGACGCGGCTGACGGGAGATGCAGAAGTCCCTAGCACCGACCACATCCCTTCCCCTAACAAGGATAAGCACATCCCCGCTCCAATCTCCATCCAAGTGGGACACCTTTGACACTGCCCTGATTTTTGTATTTCTTCTCTCCCCATCCCCCAGGCATACCCTCTACTCCGAAGCCCCTAGGGTTTCTAGCCGCCATAGCTCATCGAAACCGCCATAAATATGAGATTCCTGGCAACAACGACGACGGTGGATATGCAGATTTATAAATATGCGATTCCTCTTCACGGTTTTCTGGAGGATCGGCGAATTGATCTATTTCTCGGGGGAGGATCCACAGAGGATTTGCGTCTGATTTGTGATGCGGGTTTGATTCGGCGAGGTTGGGGCATGGGGGTGGGCGGTTGGGCCACCGGACCTAGCCGCGGGGCATTGACAGGAGTGACATAATTGCGGCGAGGACGCCGCATGGCAGCACACCGAGTTGATGCCCATGGAGCGCTCGAGCAAGTGCGTCCCTTCCCTTCTCCTCTCTTAATTTGGTCTGATCTAACCAACATTCGCACCGGTTTGCCTCTTGCTCGTGTTCTCTGCTAATTCCCGGTAGATTGAGAATTAGCTTAGGCCTCAGTAGATTTTTTAAGCGTTAGATTTATGTGCGGAGATTCGTGGTTTGCCTCTTGCTCGTGTTCTCTGCTAATTCCCGGAATTAGCTTAGGCCTCAGTAGATTTTCTAAGCGTTAGATTTATGTGCGGAGATTCGTGCAAGTTTTGGACGGCCAATAAAATCAAACGCGTTGAAAGGAAAAATGGGTGCGGAGATTCGTGCAAGTTTTGGACGGCCAATAAAATCAAACGCGTAGAAAGGAAAAATGGGTTAAACATGATATGAACCTGCGACCTCCACCATGGGTGCACGTTACCAAAGCCAGCAAGCCAAGAGAGTTTTTGGTATGTATTTGATAAAAAAAATCTTGATAATATGTGCGCTCTCGCGTTTTTTGATTTTTCCATGTCTTTTGATTTTTGTATATTTTTATTTACAGCATAATATATGAAGTTTGTCGCGATAGGGCAATGATTTTTTTTGCAGTTGTAAGTGGAGTTGCACTGATTTTTATTTGGAGTTGCAATTGAGATTTATTTAGCAGTTGCAAGTGGAGTTGCAACTAAGATTTATTTTGCAGTTGCAAGTAGAATTGCAACTGAGATTTATTTTGCAGTTACAAGTGGAGTTACAACTAAGATTTTTTTGCAGTTGCAAGTAAAATTGCAACTGAGATCTTCTTTTTAGAGTTGCAAGTGGAGTCGCAAGTTAGATTTATTTTGCAGTTGCAAGTTTAGTTGCGACTACGATTTTTTTTATTCGCAAGTAGAGTTGCAACTGAGATCTTCTTTTTGGAGTTGCAAGTTGCAAGTGGAGTCACAACTGAGATTTATTTTGCAATTGCAAGTACAATTGCAACTGAGATCTTCTTTTTGGAGTTGCAAGTGGAGTCGCAAGTGAGATTTATTTTGTAGTTGCAAGCGAAGTTGCAATTGAGGTTTTTTTGCAGTTACAAATAGAGTTGCAACTGAGATTTTCCTAGTTGAACCGTGATTTTTTTCAGTTACAAGTGCGGTTGCAACCAAGATTTTCTCTAGTTGCAAGTGTAGTTGCAACTGAGACTTTTTTCAGTTGTAAGTGTGCTTGCAATTAGGATTTTCTCTAGTTGCAAATATAGTTTCAACTGAGACTTCTTTGCAATCTGTGAGTGTGTGTTTTTTTCAACTTGCAATTGATATTTTTTCTAGTTGCAGGTGGAGTTGCAATTAAGATTTTTTTTTGCTAAAAATAGGATCACAACTAAGTTATTTCGCATATGTAAGTGAGTTGTAACTGAAAAAATATTAAATTTGTTTCGTGATTTTTCTAAATGGGAGTTACTAGTGGGTTGTACTGAGATGTGATTACATAAACTAGTTTCGACTTTTTTCTAGTAGAAATCATGTTTTGATGCTCACTAGCTACTACTACATAACGTAGTCTGTAGTACTGGATGAAGGATCATTGCTCTATGAACTTTTTTCCATGCACATATAGACTACATCGAGTGTTGTGTTAAAAAAAAGAATTGGAAGTCATCACTCACTAGCAAAGCCTGCTCACTACTAGTCACTAGCGGTGCAAGCAGAGCAGCAGAATCGCTGCGTAGCCGACGGAGGGCGGCCGAGCGAGATACGCAAGCAAGAAACCAGGCCCAATAAAAAGCCCGCAAGCCGTGCAAAAACGTCGGTGACGTAAGTTGACTGCTTAATTCTCAGTTAACTGAGAATCAGTCAGACAAAAAAACCCTTCCTTATATGGTGCCGTTGGGGATTTGTTGATCCTCTAGTTGCTGTCAGTGACGAGAATTTGGCAGGCATGATTTGTTCCTACCCAGGAGTTCGAGAGCTTTGTATGACCCATGTTGGACACGCTGGTGTTGTTTTGGTAGGAGAGGATATGCCTGGTGGAAGCCCTGCCTCTTTTTTTTAGAGCACACCAATGGCGTGCCTTATCTTTATAGAAGAGAGAAATAATTACAAGAAATTCACACCATTTGCTCACAAATTATGTGAATTGAACACCAATTCCAAGCACACCACTCCTACTCCCAAACCCTAGAGACTACTCTCTCTCTCGACAACTCTTCTCCCTCCTAAGAAAGCCTGCTCCCACACTCTGAATTCCTCCTTGCCCTGCCTCTTCTTGCTACTGAAGAGTTAACAAATTCTATTGTTGACATGCTGCTTCGCTTACCATGTGAGTTTTGTGTCCCACAGGATCTACGAGTGTCCGGATCCTTAGATGCACTGATGATGACAGAATGGTTGCTGGGCACGATTTGCTGTTGAAGCTTATTACCAGATGCACTAAAGTTGTGAAAAAAAATGCACGAGTTGCTATTAAAGCTTACCACTGAACAAGCTTTTAATTTGAGTTTGCCAAAGCTTTTATACACTACTACCCTGTTACGATTTATGAAGTTATTAAAGGGAGCAATTAATCATTCACTGTTGGAGGAGTATCCACTGATATCAATCTTTTCTCTCCAAATATTCTTGAAAGTTCGATATTTTTATTTCTTTCTTGCGTTGGCAAGGATAGAAGTTTACAGGTTTTCCTAGCTTCTCCTTTCTGTGGATCAAAAATCTAAATGCCTAAGCTTTACTGAGTCACTAACTCACTATGCAGTGTTGGGATACTACTCCCTCCTTCACAGTTTATTAGGCGCGCGCGTACCCCTAGGTCATCAATTTAACCTATATAATTTAAATTATATAATACAAAAATTATATCATTAGAAAATAGAACATCTGAACTTTCTAATGATATAATTTTTATAACATATAACTAATGCTAACTTGATCAAATTTGCGACCTAGGGGTACGCGCGTGCCTTATAAACTGTGAGAGAGGGAGTATTACTTTTCGAGCATAACTGCTATTTTGTCACAGCTGCTGGTACAATTCGTGTTGAACGTGTTTATCTTATTTTATTGTCAATGGTATAACAATATTAAGTCAATAACAGGGCATAGCGTCCTGCTTGTTTTGTCCATGAGGAAAAGGAAGGAAGAAGTCCCCCACTAAGGCACCATAAAAAATTAGTGAAATTTATTACATGCATGTTAGTGTCATGATGCACCACTGATGGTTTGCTTAATCGAGAACCACGACTCAAGGATGCAACAAACCCACGCCAAAAGTTGATCTAGGTGTATATGTTATATTGCAACCTGTACAGTTCAGTTCCTTTTTAGCACCTAAGTTGCAATGAAGCCTCAAGGTATATGTGGTTTTTGAAATTTCAGAAAATGGTTGCTTAGTGCATTATTTCTTAGTGTTTTTATCCATAAACCATGTTTCTTACCTAACAAATTGATGGAAGAATTGGAGGTTTGTTCAAACGGCCAAAGCAGGGAAGCACAACCCCTTTCTCATGCAGTATTCCTTACTATTTTCCTCCATCTTTCAAGACTACAATTATTGTTATTTTAACCAGGCAGACAGGGCCACCATATGCTGAAGAAATATATCTGATTGTGATACTAATCTTGCGAGGTATCCGACTAATGCTAGGCATCGATGTAGATTGCTTTTATTCTACTGAAATACACATTCTTTGTTTCTGAGGCTTAACTGATGTTTTTATGGTTGGAAACTTGGAGTGTTCTCTGGGTTATCGATCAGAATGAGTAGCCTCTTTTATTTTGTAGGTCTGCTTTTTATTACTCATATTGGATGTTGACATATGTTCTTCTCTTTATAGCAGCGCTCCTTCCTGGCACGGATGAAAACAAATAAAATTGTTTGAGCATGCAGTCCCTTTGAATCAAGACTATCAAGTTAATCAATATAGAATTGGTGTGGATACAATGGGCACAACCCATCATTCCTACCAACGGTTTGCATGTTGCTAACCCTAGACACTATAGGATTGTGCCTTTGTTGTAGTTCACACATCTCTTCAGATCATTGCCTAATGTTCAATGAAGTACAGTTAATAAAGTGAAAACTTAACCAACTGCTGAATGTTGCCGATCTCAAAGAAATATGTTTCAATTTTTATAAATCAGTGTACTTTATTACGACAAACATGTAAGAGTAGTGGCTTTTATACATGTTTCACCATTACCATATTTTCATTCTGTAACCGGATTTACCTAAAACTTAGTATGACTCGTGGTGCCTATGCAGCCATGGTTGTTACTCATTTCAGCACCAAAAGTTTCCAGCTTGATGATCTCAAAGAATATGTTTGAGTTTGTATTTATTTTCAATTTATCCAGACAAGCATATAAGAGTACTAACTTTTACACATACTTTATCATTACTATATTTTCATTGGTAACAGGATCTATCTAAAATAAATGTGCCTCATGGGACCTATGCATTTGTTTGTGCTCCTCATTTCAGTATCTACTATTCTATTCTGCAAATCCACCTTTCGGTGCTACTTCTCACTTTTTGTTCCACCAGTTGCCTCCAGGATGTCAACTTCACATGGAGGATGCGGACTTGGATCTGATGGCAAGCCGATCCCCAAGTTCTTTGAGGTGTGCTATGTGATGAAAAACAAGAGAATGATTTCTGAATAACTACAAAATCACACCAAGGGAGCTGATTGAGTAAGTTGAATTGTTCTGATGCTTTTAAATCGGTATATCATATTTTTTGTTTAATAGCTTTTGAGGTATTTGGTGTGGTTATCATGAAACATATATTTTTGCCATTATTAAAATGTAGTAGCTAAATTTTGAGTCAGATATAGCATGGAACTATATTTGCTCGATCATGCAGAGGCCGGGGGTCGCACCCTCCATTTCGAAAAAAGCTTGGGAAAGCTTCGCTCATGATAATTGCTAGCACAACAAGGCTCAATAGATTAGTCAAATTGTAAACAAAAATGATGGAAAATTGCTGAGACGATCTCTTCTTCCGTGTCACTAGACCCATCAATGGATATTAGGCTTCACATACAACAAATCTATATACCATAAAGTTGTAAGAAGGTTTCACTATCCGTGGAGTAGCATGTAGTAACCCATGCATATAATTTCCTTGACCTAGCTTTTAGAATTTTCTGGTGCGATAGTTGCTAGGGGTGTTATCACCAGATTTTGACCAAGTCTGGAGACGGGCCGTGATTTAATGGACTTAGAGAATATGCATGGGAAATATTCCTGAACCGGCCTTGTATAAGAAGTTTGGGCTGGATTGCCCGTGTATCTGTAAATTATAGTAGGTTACGTGTCGGTTAGAATTAAGAGATAGAGTTTAGCTCGTATACAATTAGGTTTATTCCCAAGTTAGAAAGTCTACGGACTATAAATATGTATCTAGGATTATTGAGAAAGGAGGACGATCACGTTCACAACAAATCAATCTAGGCGCATCGCCACCCCTTGTTTCGAGGGTTTCTCCCGGGTAAGCAACATGCTGCCTAGATCGCATCTTGCGATCTAGGCAGTATCAGTTTATTCGTTTTTGGTGTTGCTCGTGCTGAAGCCTTTTTGATGGCGAGCAACACCCTTATCTTAGGTGTTTTGGGGCTGATGTCGATGCTTTCACGATGTACTTGTTTAGCTATGCTACGCCTCGATATCTAGCTGCCCTTACACCTATCCTAGGTGTAAGGGCAGCATCTTGCTTGTTCTTTATCTAGTAGATCTGATCCGTTATAGTTGTTCCTTGTTCTTCAAGGATTGGTTTGATATCCGCATGGTTAGGCCTTATAAACGGGTTGAACGATCCGGTAGTGCGTAAGGTGTGGTTTATTAAGCTCTAGAGGGATTGTTCTGGGGATCAACTTCATGTTGGTTTTTAGGCCTCTTTAGGGCTGGTTTTCTATCATCTTACGTATCTGCTAGGCTCAATTACGCGTAGGATGTTCCGGATATGCGGTGAGAACCCTAGACTATCGTAGATTAGTTTAGCTTGATATCGATAAAGCATGATCCCCATGTCATTATAAATCTAACATGAACCATGGGGCAGTCGGCTCTTTGAGCCGATCCACGGAGCAACCTAAGAGCCGATCGGAGCTCGTATTTAATGTTTACGTGTTTGCCATGCAGGAAACTAATTGAAGCAATCCATCACCTTCCTGACCAGGTATAGGTCAGGTGGCACGCCCTCGCAACCGCCAGGACGTGTGCCGGAGCATTGCGGGCCGTTGTCCGAGGGACCAGGACCCACCAGCAGTCCTGGGAGCCTCCCGGCTCTCCGTGTTGCCCGTCGCTGCTCGCCGGTGGGTTTTGGTAGGCAACACATTTTGGCACGCCCGGTGGGACACTCTACAACAACAACTACGTCGACATCTGCATCAACCATGTCAAAAGCCGCCGACGAGGTGGTAGGCGAACCAGTCACGTACGCAGATCTGCCTGAGGAGCACAAGAAGAAGTACGATGAGATGAAAGCCATCTTGGAAGCCGATCTCATCGGCTCCTTCATGAGGACCCGTTCACATGGCATCAGGTGGAAAGGGTTCTCTCCCGAAGGCGCTCTTGATGAGGTAGACCTGTCTACCTCTTCAGAGGAACGCACTAGAGCTCTGCGCCAGGAAATTAATTACATGGTGGCTCATTCTCTACACCGCCATTCTGAGAGCTTGGTGAACGCTTTCGAGCGCGTTGCGGTCCGAGTGGTGCAGGAAATCATGAAGCATCAGTATTCTCCGTCAGGACCTACCCTAGGGACTCACCAGGGAGAAATACCTCTCCAGATTAGACCGCCGCTGCCATTCGCGCTTGCAGCGCCAGAGCTACCGGGTTCGCCGCAGTACGTCGTCTACAAGGTGGGAGGTGATCCTAGCGATTGCCAATTCCTGTACGAGCCGCCTAAAGATATCCCACATGGATACGTGTGCACATACGTGCCGGACTGCAATGCCTTGGCCCGCACGAACCAGATTGCACCAGCAGGGATTTCTGGAGCAGACGCTGACAAACAAGCATGGCTAGCTAAATATGCCACCGGAACGAGTCATGAGAGCTCGGTCCCTACCGCTAATACCATGGAACAAATCAGCACCATCTTGAGAGACCAGTTCGGCATCTTGCCGAAGAGGAAAACAATCGGCTATTCCAAGCCGTACCCCGACGAGTATGACTTGATCCCGCTGCCACCCAAATATCGGCTCCCTGAATTCTCAAAATTCAATGGAGCAGAAGGATCTAGCTCAATAGAGCACGTGAGCCGATATTTGGCACAGCTGGGCATGATTTCAGCATCGGATCAGTTACGTGTGAGGTTTTTTGCACAATCTCTCACGGGATCAGCCTTTGGGTGGTACACCTCGTTGCCACCAAACTCAATCCGGACGTGGAAGCAAATGGAAGAACAGTTCCATGTGCAATATCATTCAGAAGCTACCAAGGCCGGCATTGCCGATCTAACACAGGTGCGGCAGAAGCAGGGAGAAACAGTGTCTGAATACATTCAACGTTTCAGGACTGTCAAGAACCGATGTTATTCGGTTCGGTTATCTGAGAAAGAAGCAGTCGAACTGGCAGCATTGGGCCTCGCAACGCCGATCAAGGATCTGGCTTTCCAAGGAGAATACAGTTCACTGTCGCACATGGTCCAGAAACTCACATCGTATGAACAGCGACACCCTGAATTGTACCAAGACAAGTTCAAGCGTGCGGTAGGCCTGGTCGAGACGGAGGAAGCTGAAGATTCTGCATGAGACCTGGAGGTAGCCGTCGCTGAATGGGCTCGGGGGGCAGCTCCCGTGTCCTGCAAATGGGTGAAACCACAAGGGCTTGCAAAAGGGTTTGACTTCGATGTGAGCAAAGCCGAGCAGATATTCGATTTACTGCTTAAGGAAAAACGGCTGAAGTTACCCGAAGGCCATAAGTTCCCTACGGCGCAAGAAATGAACGGGAGACCGTACTGCAAGAGGCATAACTCGTTCACCCACACCACCAATGACTGCAAAGAGTTTCGTCGGCAGATCCAAACGGCGATAGAACAAGGCCGATTGATCTTTAGCCAGTTTGCCATGAAAGTGGACACACATCCGTTTCCTGGCGTCAACATGGTGGAACCCAATCACTCCGCGAGGCATCGACTAGATTTCTCGTTCGATGTTAACATGGCAGGGCCTGTACGTCACCATGGCAAGGATAAAGAAGAAAGCAGTCACTCCCGCGGCAAGGAAAAGAAGGAGGCCGATCCACGCGACCGGCCCCGATATGATGACGAGACGGTACCTCACCGAGGAACAAGTGAGAAGCGTGCGATATCAAAAACCACTCTCCACGCATCTCCTTAACAAATATGAATATCAGTATGACCGACGTCGGCAGTACGATAGAGATGACGAGAGATACAATCGGTCTGATGAAGACAAAGGAAGATACCGTTGTCATGGTAGAGACGACGAAGGACCTGAACACCGCGCTAAGGGGAGGTCAAGGGAGCAGGAAGACATGGATAGACACTGGGACTGTCCCTTCTTTAAACACTGTTGGGATTCAGGAATGAGCCGATTGCCTACAATCGACAACTGCCCGGAGTGTAGACGCCGGAAGAAGGATGCAGGGGAAGTTTCAGTTTTCAAGCGTCTAGGGCCTCTCCCACCACAGAACAAACGAGCTGAGTCATCTCAAGATGAAGACTTTGAGGAGTCAGAAGATGAAGAAGAGGATAGGTACCACCGGCCAAGGTGGTGCCCTGATGGACTCAGCCACTCCCAAAAGCGTAGGGTTCAGCGACTACGTAGCTTGGAGCAAGCCGAAGCGCAATACTTGCACACGTTGCGGAAAGCGCGGCCCGATCTGGCCGTGAAAATTCAGCAGACTTTGGACGAGGAGAGTCGTCCACCAAAGAAAGTGTGGCGCCCCAGGCAAGTAAAAGCCGATGGGAGTACATCGGCTGGCACAAACATGGTATTCATACTTCCGTCGGAGTTTCGTGCTCCAGGAACTGAAGAAGTGTCGATAGCATAGTTTGACTGCGGTCCACGGCCGGTTATATTTGAAAAGCCACGAGAGAAGGGCTACAAACATATGAAGGCCCTGTACCTCAAAAGTTACATCAATGGGCAGCCTGTCGGCAAGATGTTGGTAGACACGGGAGCGGCAGTCAATATAATGCCATATTCCATGCTACGGCGTTTGGGACGCTCTAGCGCAGATCTGATCAAGACCAACGTCACGCTAAACGACTTCAACGGCCAAGCATCAGGGACACAAGGCGTCCTGAACGGGGATCTAACCGTAGGTAGAAAAACCATCCCAACAACGTTCTTCATCGTCGACAGCACCTACGCTGTCCTGCTAGGGAGGGATTGGATTCACGCCAACTGCTGCATTCCATCTACAATGCACCAATGCCTGATACAATGGGATGGAGATGACGTGGAAGTCGTGCATGCAGACGACTCAATCGATGTCTCAATAGCCGGCATGAACATTTGGGACTCGGAAGACCAAGAGCCGCTCTCTGAAATCAGTTTGGACGGCTGTGATCGCATCGAGGTGACAAAAAATGGGGTGAGGCTGGTCTTATCCACCGGCCTGATAGAGTAGCAAGAGCAATGTCCAACGACAAACGTGGCAAGGCCGATCCCTGCGATCGGCCCCAAAAAATAAAAAGCAAGGATCTCACCTCAAGCATGTCACGTGGTCGTGGTAGGGAGACTCCCTCGTGTAGGGGAGCACATACAAATTGTAAGCCTTCATTGAGCAATTCAATCAACATGGAGGCCGATTCCAGCAATCGGCCAAAATTATCCTCGCCATACGTTCTGCCTGTGCTCAGCATCGACCTAACAGGTGATGGAAAGCTAGGGTATGGGTTTACGTCGGCTGATGAGCTAGAAGAGATTGACATTGGTCCTGGGGATAAGCCACGACCAACATTTATCAGCAAAAAGTTAGATCCGCATCTGAGGGGCCTGATGATAGCTTTGTTGAAAGAATACCCAGATTGTTTTGCCTGGGATTATACAGAGATGCCCGGGTTAGACAGGAGCATCATTGAGCATCGGCTCCCTCTTAAGAAAGGATTTCGGCCGTTCCAGCAGCGAGCACGACAGATGAAGGCCGAAATTCTAGAAGAAGTCAAGAAAGAGATCGAGAAGATGTTGAGCGCCGGGTTCATCAGGACATGCAGGTACGCTGAGTGGATATCTAGTATCGTACCTGTAGAGAAGAAGGACGGCCGATGGCGCGTAGCCATACATTTTCGCGATCTCAACAGAGCCACTCCGAAGGATGAGTACCCTATGCCGGTAGCCGAAACGTTGATCAATGCAGCTGCTGGTCATAAGGTTTTGAGCTTCATGGATGGCAATGCCGGCTACAACCAAATTTTCATGGCTCCAGAAGATATACACAAGACTGCATTCAGAGTACCAGGTTCGGTGGGCTTGTTTGAGTATGTAGTCATGACATTTGGGATGAAAAATGCCGGCGCAACGTACCAGCGAGCCATGAATTACATCTTTCATGATCTGATCGGCAAGTTGGTGGAGATCTACATTGATGACGTGGTGGTCAAGTCTGTCTCAGTGGAGGGACACCTGGAGGATTGGCGACGCATCCTGGACCGAACTAGAAAGTTCGGACTAAGAATGAATCCAAAGAAGTGTGCCTTTGGTGTGACGGCCGGTCAATTCCTGGGCTTCCTAGTTCATGAACGCGGAATTGAGATCGGCCTGAAAAGTCAAGAGGCAGTACGAACAATGAAGCCACCTACCACAAAAAAGGAGCTCCAAAGTCTTATCGGCAAGATCAACTTCGTCAGAAGGTTCATCTCTAATCTGTCAGGATGAATTGAGCCGTTCATGGGATTGGTAAAAATCAAACCGGATGAGGAGTTTCACTGGGGGCAGAGCAACAGCGAGCGTTTGATGAGATTAAGGAATATCTAACGAAGCCGCCCGTATTGGTTCCGCCCCAGCAAGACAGGCCATTCTATATTTACTCGTCGTAGCGGACACTTCCATCGCCTCGGTGGTAGTGCAAATCTATGATGGTATGGAAAGAGTCGCTTTCTACCTCGAGCGAAGGATGTTGGATGCAGAGACTAGGTACCCTGAGATCGAGAAGTTGTGCCTCTGCCTATTTTTTACCTGCACCAAGCTTCGTCACATCTTTCTGACAGCAGAAATCGTCATCATCTGCAAGTCAGATGTCATCAAACATATGCTGTCGGCTCCTGTTCTGAAAGGCCGACTCGGTAAGTGGATGTTTGCATTATCGGAATTGGATCTCCGGTATCAACCTGCGAAAGCTGTCAAAGGACAGGCGTTGGCCGATCTGATCGCTGAACGAATCAACACTGATATAGCAGCACCGTATCGTACGTGCATGGGCCATGTTTTTCGATGGATCGGTTTGCGATGACGGCTGCGGCATCGGCATTCTACTCGTGTCGCCCCGGGGGGCAACCTACTCCTTCTCCATCAGGCTGTCTACCCCTTGCACCAATAATGTTGCTGAGTATGAAGCAGTATGCAAGGGGATGAAGTTGCTTATTGAAGCCGGGGCGGAAGCAGTGGAGCTTTTCGGAGACTCAAAGTTGGTGATTTCCCAGCTCACGGACGAATATAAATGCGAGAGCGAGTCGCTCTTCCCATTATGGATGCAATGCCGTGAGCTGATGGCACAATTTAGATACATAAACTTCAACTGGGTCCCGAGGTCGCAAAATGTAGAGGCAAACGATCTCGCACAGATGGCGTCAGGCTACAAGGACGTAGCAGATGGAGCCGATGTCCAGGTACAGTTCATGGAACCAGACGACTGGAGAGCCGATATCTTCAATTACTTGAAAGACTCGGCTCGGGGGGCACCTAAACGGATAAGGTACAAGGCCATGAAGTATGTACTTATTGGAGATGACATGTTCTACAGGACCTTGGAAGGGTTACTTCTCAGATGTTTGGGACCAGCCGAGTCTAATCGGCTTTTACACGAGGTGCACGAAGGCGCCTGTGGAACTCATCAATCGGCTCATAAGATGAAATGGTTGATCAGACGATCGGGGTTTTATTGGCCCACCATGCTGGAGGACTGTTTCAATTACTATAAAGGATGTCAAGCATGTCAGAAGTTTGGGAAGATTCAGATGGTACCCGCATCAGCAATGAACCCCATCATTAAGCCTTGGCCATTTCGAGGTTGGGGCATGGATATGATCGGCAAAATCCATCCTGCATCGAGCAAAGGCCACGAGTGGATTTTGGCCATCATAGATTATTTCACTAAATGGGTGGAAGCCGTCCCTAGGAAGTCAGTAAAATCAGAAGATGTTATCAACTTTGTGAAGGAACATGTCATTCATAGATTCGGGATTCCCCAGACTATCACGACCGATGGAGGTTCGGTCTTCATTTCTAAAGAGTTCAGAAAGTTCTGTGACGACATGGTAATTAAGCTCATCCGATCGTCTCCATACTATGCTCAAGCAAATGGGCAAGCTGAAGCGTCCAACCAGAGCCTTATTAAGTTGATCAAGAGGAAAGTTGATGAACACCCGAGACGTTGGCACGAGGTATTGTCAGAAGCTCTGTGGGCTTATCGCATGTCATGTCATGGAGCGATAAAAACCTCGCCATACCATCTGGTCTATGGACAAGAAGCCGCGTTACCCTGGGAGATCACGGCTGGGTCGAGACGTGTCACGTTTCAGAATGACTTAACAACGGAAGAATACGCGACTCTGATGAGTGATAGCGTCGAGGATCTGACGGAACTTAGACTTTGGTCGCTTGAGAAAATTAAAGAGAATAAAGCCAAGGTAGCTCGTGCATATAATAAGAAGGTGAAGCCAAAAGAGTTCCACGTTGGTGATCTGGTATGGGAAGCTGTATTGCCGTTGGGGATTAAGGACAAGGCGTATGGAAAATGGTCTCCAAATTGGCACGGGCCGTACAGGGTCGACCAAGTCCTAAAGGGCAACGCATACATGCTCGAGGAGCTGAGTGGTGCGAAGTTCCCAGTTGCTGTCAATGGTCAGCATCTCAAGAAATATTTCCCGAGTATGTGGGATGATGGACAGTGAAATACGCGGGCCGATTTCAAATCGGCCAGTAAAAAAAAATTTATATGCAAAGCACAGCCGATGCACTGACATCAACTTTAGAACTAAAAGCCGATGCATAGCCATCCACTAAAGAGGAACAGATGTCACAAGCAAGTATCAGGTCACCGTTTTAGAACTGGTCTTGTTGGCATTTTTGGTATAGACCGATGCGTGGCCATCGGCTTTTTGAGCATGGATTTCTTTGGATAATCGGAAGAATTAAGCATGGAATCCTTCTTAATTGATAAAAAGGGGATTTCTTACAAAGAGGAGCCGGTTGCTCAGGAAAGGAAGAACAAAAGGAGATCAGATTGCTACTACTAGTCCTATGCTAGCAGCCCCTAATCTAACGGCTGTCGCTGCTCTCGTCGTCGCCATCGTAGCCGCCGTCGGTGCTGCTGCTGACGAACTCCTCGTCACTGCTGCCGTAGCCCTCGGCGGGGGCTTCTTCTTCCTCATCGTCGTCATCTTCATCGTCATCCGACCAGGCGCGGAAGCGCTTCGCCGGCGGCTCGTCGGAGGAGGTGTCGTCCTCCTCTTCATCGGAGGAGGTGTTGTCCTCCTCGTCTTCCTCTTCCTCCTCCTCCTCGGAGGAATTGAAGCCACCCCAGGAGAAGAGGTCATCCTCACTCTCCGCCTCCAATTCCCCGTTGACGAGGAACCGGAGGTCGTCCTCCCCGTCGGTCAGAGGCATATCACCATCTGACCAGGTGAAGGCCAGGGGTGGGCCATCTGGCACGAAGTCGAAATCCCACTCCCGCTCCAGCATCGGCTCGCTTGAGGAAGAGGATTGAAAGGAGAGAGCCGATGAGGCAGAGGAGGAGGAGGAGTCCATTGTGAAGAGGAGGGCTTTTCGGTGGCTAGTACTGAGCAGGGGGATGAAGAAGCGAGTTACTCGACGCGGTTAAATAAAGGGGATATAGTGGAGATTTAATGATGTGGTGGTTCCTGATGACATGGTGCCAAAACTGTCAAATCATGCAGAGAAGGCAAGGCATCATGATGAAGGATACTGCGACGGTTCTGCTCTGCCCTGACGTGACCCTACGAAAAAAAAACAGAGTGGTTTTGAAATTATCATTACCAAAACCAGGGGGCATGTGTTATCACCAGATTTTGACCAAGTCTGGAGACGGGCCGTGATTTAATGGACTTAGAGAATATGCATGGGAAATATTCCTGAACCGGCCTTGTATAAGAAGTTTGGGCTGGATTGCCCGTGTATCTGTAAATTATAGTAGGTTACGTGTCGGTTAGAATTAAGAGATAGAGTTTAGCTCGTACACAATTGGGTTTATTCCCAAGTTAGAAAGTCTACGGACTATAAATATGTATCTAGGATTATTGAGAAAGGAGGACGATCACGTTCACAACAAATCAATCTAGGCGCATCGCCACCCCTTGTTTCGAGGGTTTCTCCCGGGTAAGCAACATGCTTGCCTAGATCGCATCTTGCGATCTAGGCGATATCGGTTTATTCGTTTTTGGTGTTGCTCGTGCTGAAGCCTTTTTGATGGCGAGCAACACCCTTATCTTAGGTGTTTTGGGGCTGACGTCGATGCTTTCACGATGTACTTGTTTAGCTATGCTACCCCTCGATATCTAGCTGCCCTTACACCTATCCTAGGTGTAAGGGCAGCATCTTGCTTGTTCTTTATCTAGTAGATCTGATCCGTTATAGTTATTCCTTGTTCTTCAAGGATTGGTTTGATATCCGCATGGTTAGGCCTTATAAACGGGTTAAACGATCCTGTAGTGCGTAAGGTGTGGTTTATTAAGCTCTAGAGGGATTGTTCCGGGGATCAACTTCATGTTGGTTTTTATGCCTCTTTAGGGCTGGTTTTCTATCATCTTACGTATCTGCTAGGCTCAATTACGCGTAGGATGTTCCGGATATGCGGTGAGGATCATTAAATTTTTATTATTTTTATTATTTTTTAAATTTTTTAATTTTCTAATTTTTTTGCCAAACATAAAAATTTGAAAATCTAAAAGGGTAAAAGTAATAGTAATCTTTATGCATGATACAATTATTAATTTTAATTTTTTTAAAAAATAAAAAATAATAAAATCCAAAATTTATAGCAAAAACTAAAATCTTCCTGCTTTCGTATTTTCATTTGGAATTTTGAGAATCTAAAAATTGGCTAACTGGGTAAACCCGGGTGAATTCGGATGTAACTTTTTCCCAGGATTTTTTTGATATATTATACGTTTTTTTCCGACGTCGTATGCAAAAGTTATTGCGGTTTTACCATTTCTTAAACTTTTTTTGCAAAAAAAGTGAAAATTCGAATTTCTTAATTTCTCCGAATAGTAGGTTGCATAACATACAAGAATCTGAAAACATTTTTTTTGAATTTTCTATCATTTTCTTTTGTATTTTACAAACCAAAAAAAGGCGATCCAGGGGGTGGGGCTGCAGGGTGCGTGGGAGTAAAAAAACTCGTAAAAACCTTTAGTCGCGGTTGGGGAAACCGCGACTAAAGGGTACCCCTTTAGTCGCGGTTGGTATCCCCAACCGCGACTAAAGGTTTTTCCGCCGGATGGGGTACCCTTTCGTCTCGGATAGAGCATTAGTCGCGGGTTGCCTCCCGAACCGCGACTAAAGCCCCCTTTAGTCGCGGTTCGAATAGTTTCGGGACTAATGGGGTTGGACGGAAGCCTATTTTTCTACTAGTGAGGACCCACCAGCAGTCCTGGGAGCCTCCCGGCTCTCCGTGTTGCCTGGGGGTGGACGGAAGCCTATTTTTCTACTATTGTGTAATATTTGACAATTCTCTAGGTTATTTGCTGCATCTATTTTAAGATAATTCATTTCGTGCTCTATGGCAATGATTGTTGATAAGACTGTGCTTTATACCTCATGATTATTTCTCCGGTTTCATTGTGATCAGTTCAATCCATTTAAGCTAATGAGCATTAATTGCATGCTACTTATTTCAGACTAGGGTAAAGTTGAGATGAAGAAAAAACAACTAGGGAAGTACAATGAAGGAATCATAATAGAATTGAGGGAAATCAAACAACTTAAACTTCCACAAATTCGTTTCAAAGTAATATGTTGCTTACCTTCATTGATTCCATGATCCTAACTGCAAGAAAATTTTCTACTAACTAGGAATTTTAGAAGCTCGGATATCCAGTAGCTAGATATCTCTATCTATATCTATAATAGCTAGACGTGCTTTAAGAGACTGAGCTAGGCCATGATGTAGTTGAACTGTTCAAGAGTTCCATGGATATGTACTTAGCACTGCAGCATAAACTTGATGTTTTTTTATCCATAGCATGAAAGTTTTGATGATGCGTATAATTTTTGAGTAAAAAAGCAACAACCTAATGCCAAGGCAGAATTTATCCGTAGCATAAAATCTTCGACGATGCGCATAATTCTTGAGTAAAAAACAGAGAACGAAATGCCATTGCAGAATAGTATAGTGCAAATCTACATGGCTTGATCTATATCTAACATAACAGTGTTCTTCTTTGATAATGATATTGTCGTGTTCTTTCTAGGTTGTCACTATTCCTTATCATTCTAAACATTGTTGTTTTCTAAAACTGGTCCTCCTTTGTTGAAAATTCTGTAATCGGATGGTGATCTTGGGTGTTTCCGTTGGCTTTGCCTTCGTTGAACGGTTGCGTATTGGCACTGCCATGCTTCATGTTTTATGAAGGTGAGGTGTGTTTTGGGTTCGTCTTTTGGGGTGCCTTTCTTCATGTTTCTTATTATGTGCTTGGTGGCTTTTACTTTTGGTGTATTGTGGATGGTGTTTAGTTTGTGACATCATGTAAGTGCCTTTCGCTTGACCTTTTCGTTGGCTTTGGCCTACGTAGAACTGATCATGCCAAGTAGTTGTTAGAAGGCGTGCTCACCCTTGCCAAATATGTATTGTTTAACAAGCTCTTATTACCCGGTGGGCAAGAGGATGTATGGGAAGGGGCTGAGGTGCTTGTGGGTGATAACAATGCCCCTTTAAGGATCACATGTTCCGCTGCATGTTATTTGGGTTCATATCAAAATGACTTGTGCTTATTTCAAACCTTGAAACGACGTCTTCTTTCACATGTTAAAGAAAGCCCCAACTAAAAAAATCACCAGCTATGACGAGGATAACAAGGACATGCCTGATGATTCATTATTACCCAACTTGACAAGGAAAGTTGAAGAACCGGCTTAGTTAAGTACTTCTGTTACTAGATGCAATTGGATAACTGCTTGACATTCTGTTTTATATTTTCAGCTTGACATTCTGTTTTATATTTTCAGATCACACAATTACACTTCAAGTTCATTTGCATAAAAATATCTGTTTGGCGATATCTAGAGAGTACCAGATGCTTTGTTGAGGATGGTTTAATAAGTTGTATATTGAGATAGTTGAGAGCTTGAGAAGGCTACAATTGTTATATGAACATTTTGCTTGCCAAGTGTATAGTGGCAACGTGCTGTTCAGGATGGTCTACAAGTGCTTCTTTGACAGGTCACTCAACGTGCTTTGGTTGTGTAGTCCTGTATGTACAAGAGCGAAACGTGACTACTGGAACTATGTTTGGTCAAAAACTACCTGCTCAATATCTTTATCAGGCTGTTACAACAAGTTTTTCTTCTTTCAAGTAGACTCCCTTTCATGATGGGGCAAGTGATTGCCCCTAATTACAGGGTTCTCTGTTGCACAGAACGAGAGAACCAGCAATACTACCCTGTAGTGTAATCTGGGCTAGCTTCGGCTCTTCCCAGAGAGACCCAGACATTAGAACGAAGACCTCGAAGAAACAAGTGTACCGCACCGGACATGGTGTGTCAGAAGCAATACAGGCGGCGCAGCGAAGCGCGCATCTTTATCTAATTGATGAAGTATATCCATCCTTTGTTGTTTCTGTTCAATATAATCAATAAAAGCACATGTGCAACATCGTTCAACAACATTTATGTAATTTCACTCTATATATACCCACTACGGGAAAGAAGGACATTGCCGTGCAACAATTCGCACGGCAAACGGCTTTATATGCACGGCAAAGACTTTGCCGTGCGATGCCACACGGCAAAGTTTCCAACGGCAACGACATATTTACCGTGCGCGTCGTGAATATTGCACGGCAAAAGCTTTACCGTGCGTCGATTTCTTTGCCGTGCGCTAATAGCCTCTGCCGTGCGGGCTTCCTTTGCCGTGCGTCGTGAGCCTCTACCGTGCGGGCAACGTTTGCCGTGCGCCGTTTCTAAATACCGCACGGCACAACCTAGTTTTGAATTAAAAAAATTAATGTCCGCCACCACTTGCATCTGCCTGTGCGCAGGCGCAGCCGCATCCGCGTCGCTGCGCATCACCGCGCCAGGCCGTCGTCTGCGTCACTGCGTGTCACCGCAACAGGCCGTCGTCGCGTCCAGGTTGCCGCGCGCCATGCCGCCGTCGCGTCCGCGTCGCCATGCGCTAGGCCGAGGCCACCGTCGTCGCGTCTGGGTCACCGTGCGCCAGGCCACCGTCGCGTCCGCGTCATTGTGCGCCAGGCCGAGGCCGCTGTCGTCGCGTCCGCGTCGACATGCGCCAGGCCGAGGCCGCCGGCGTTGCGTCCGAGTCGCCGCGCATCAGGCTGCCGTGCGTCCGCCTCGCGGCGCGCCAGGCCGAGGCTTCCGCGTCGCCGTGCGCCAGGCCGAGGCCACCATCGTTGCGCCCGGCTCGCCGCATGCCAGGCCGCCGTGGCTCCGCGTCGCCGCACGCGGGGCTGAGGCTTCTACGTCGCCGTCGTGGTGTCCGGGTCGCCGCACGCCAGGCCGCCGTCGTGCCTCTGCGTCGCTGCACGTGAGGCTGAGGCTACCGTCCTGTCCAACACGAGAGAGAGAGCTAATAATTTAGGAGAGAGAGGAGAAGGGAAAGCAATGGAGAGAGGGCGCGCTCACGGTGGAGATATTTTGGTTGAGGCTGCATGTGCGCGGGGTCCCCATATACAGAAGGAAAAGCACAGGGAAGGATTGGAGAGACGAAGGCCGTTGAATTTTTAAAGATCTAACGGTTCAAGGAGTAAATCCGTGGGACTATGATTTAGACCAATCAGAACATAGCTCTTTTGCCGTGTGTCACACAAAAACGCACGGCAAAGCTACACCTTTGCCGTGTGTAGTGTCCTGGTACATGGCAAAGAAAACTGCCGTGCATCGAATCTTTGCCGTGTGCTGGTTTCTTCCGTTGCCGTGCATGGATTGTTTGCTCGTGCGCTGATTTCTATCATTGCCGTGCGGCCTTCTTTGCCATGCGTTTAATCGGAGTCTTTGCTGTGCGTCATTTCTTTGCCGTGCATTTTCCTACCTTTACACGGCAAAGATTTCTTTGCCGTGCGGAGGCGCATGGCAAAGAAAGGTCTTTGCCGTGCGGAGGCGCATGGCAAAGAAAGGTTGCACGGTAGTGCCTATTTTTCCGGTAGTGACCACACCATTTCTACCGATAATCTCTACTAATAAAAGCCCCGGAGGGACTGATCCGGACGATCGAGACGTACG
>NC_061510.1:363449704-363541785 GCF_022539505.1 Lolium rigidum
TGATCTCATGATCATAAGGACTAGGTAACTATGTATCGAAAGCTTATAGCAAATAACTTAATGACGAGATCTTATGCTACGCTTAATTGGGTGTGTCCATTATATCATCTATTATATATTAAAAGTATATTACGGGTTAACCAGAAAATAGAGAATTCGCTAGAAAATCCCACAAAAATTAGAAACATCCGACCGCTTATTTGATAGATAAAAAATTTACAACCATTAGATCAGATTAGATTCAACTTAAGAAAATAAATTACCCACTATTGCCATTACAATACGAATAACATAACCTCTCATCGTTACTTTTTCTTTAGGTCAAAGCCGCTCAACAATGGCCGCCGCCGTCTCCATGCTACGGAGCTGCATTGTGCCCATATGGGATCCTGTTCTAACAGAAGGAAGCAGGACAATGCATGCATAGTGCCTCACGGTTGTTCCTCACGAAAGAGCACCAGATACCAGTCTACGTGAGTATCACATGCATTAATTTATTCAAGGATATTGCACAGTACCATGGATCTATATTTTTATGGCCATCAGGTAGGAGACAGGTGATCCGTGAATCAAGATTGAATCTTCGGCCGGCCCCATGGCTGAAAATCCTAGGTCAAGGATCACTTCACGGAGACCCCATCGCAGACTGTCGATTCCAAGGTTTCCCAATTGATTGGAGATTCTGGTCGGAGGATTTCTAAATTTTTCGTGGCCACATCCATAGCGAATTGAAGCACGTAATCTTGGCCGAGTACGTGCAAGAGAACCAAATACAAGTGCAGGTATGCCTCTCGGTGGTCTGATTGCCTCCCATTATTTTTTTCTCAACTTTGTACGCGTGGGATTACAACAAGAAGATAAATAGAGTAGACCATAACTATGTGAAGGCAAGCACATACTCTTATCCAGATCTATATATGCAGCACGCACTTAGGATACGTGAATGCATATATTTTCCCAGTTTTCATGTCTCATCAAGTTTTCTTTATGAAGTATAGCACCTGGGAAAATTTTGATGCAATACAAGAACTACATGCAATTTGATGCAGCTTAGTTTTTGTTGTTCTTTATTTTTTGTTGTTCCCTGTCAATAAACCAATAAATTATATTTTCTAATAATTATAATAGAATGAAAAGTAAATAGGGGAAATATCACAGAGTCATGCATGATAATTCAAACATGTATGTACTTCAGAGATAAGAGTTTTATGTAGACAAGTCCGCGCCCTCGGCCGGTCCACTGTCTTATATCATATATGCATGAAGTCCAGCGTACATTGCAGTTTTCAATATTAGTATGTAGCCGTATACGTCAATTATGTAAGTTTTCAAGCTTTTGTTGGCTTCCCCAAAAAATAGTACTCCCAACTAATTTCCACTCCTATTCTCGAGAGAATTTTTTTTTACATGATGACGTTTCTTAGCATTCTTAATTACTCTAAAAAAATCTTTAACATTGTCGCACCCTCTTCATGTACCCAGGTTATTCCTCCGCTCTTTTTCTGGCCTAATGAGAGTCATTCAGGTTCGATTGTATGCTTTTAAAAAACTTGCTCTCAGCCCAGATAATATATTATAAGTTTATCAAGCTTTTTTAGAAAGATTCTTTGAAAGTAGATGAAAGTTATATGTTCATGGAAATTAGATAAATCTCTATAAGTTCATGAAAATGATATATTATGTCTCACCTTAATTAAGTTAAGAGTAGCTGGACCTAGGAGCAGCGGGGCTCAAGGAGTCAAGGTAATGGAACGGGCCGAATGGGGGCCTGAATTGAATTTCCCTCAGCTGGAAGGTGGATTGTCTGTACACATATATTTTGTCATTCAGAGAATCTTACATTATAATATCATGAAGCCGCTTGGTTGTGACGTGTTAGGCTCGGCCGGCAGAACCTCAGGAGCTGCAGAACCATGGATGTCATTTCCAGTCCAGTTGGCGTGGAACGCTGCATCAAGCTACTACAGGTAATGTTGTTAACCACTACCCATCTACTTCATCCGTCCAAACATAATTGACTTAATTTTATTTAGATATACATATCTAGACATATTTTAGTCTCTAGATAAATACGTATTATATAAAACAAAGTCAATTTTTTGGGAAATAGAAATAAATGTTTAGCAACACGAGATGGTTTGTGGAAATAAATTATACCAACGACCCAAATCAGCCACCAATTCATATTGTTAATTAACAACGGGTGTCAAAAATATATAACATGCACTTCCTTATTGTTTATCCGCCATGAGATCGTTCAACGTATCAGCGTCTGTGAGGTGATCACGAGCTACCCTATGCGCGCCACTTCAACATCAAATTATGTTTGCAGCGAAAATTCGCCCAACAACTTGGCTCTTTGCTTCACAACCGCCAGCGGCCCAATCCCGTAAGTATCATCTACATAATTTTAAAAGAACCTAACAATTTGAATCATTTATTAAATATTACATTGATAAAATGGATTGAGCTCAGCTTAATCTCTGTAGCCTGGTAAAAGCAGGCATCACCCTTAATCTCTCAAGTAATCTTGCGCAAAGATGCCATGCTCACCACGTAGGAAAGCCTAAAATCTCCAAGTCCATCGGCGATCGACTGTGTTTTCCACCGGAAAGCCAATGCAGTCTATGGCTAAACCGATCCGTCAGATGCCCATGTTCACTCATTCCTAGCTAATATTATTTTCTACGGACATCTTCATATCATATCAATATTTTTATACCGCAAACATCTAACTTATTTAATATTTTGAATGCTCATTAACAGGTATATCACCACGTCATAATGCACCCACGGTAGGAGGGGGTACATGATATTTGGAGCTAGCTAAATGTGACAAACGGTGTCTGTCGTGTCTTTGTTTGCACGGATCATAGCTCTCATGGTAATACTGTGGGCATGTTGGAAAATATTCTCTTATTTTTTTAATTAACCTGCAGGAAAAAAAGCAATTCTAACTGATACTCACAAAACAACAGCTGTTAGCTAGCTTGACTCAAGTGATTTCATCATCTCCTTGATGCAGGACGTGATCCACCTTCAACCATTTGGTGTCTCATCCGCCAATACAATAGGCTTTCAAGGTAAGACGATTAAGACCGCAAGCAAAGGCCAGCATCACTAAGACAACAATATGCACATATTGGGAACATCCATATTAAGCTTAGCCCACCAATATTTGGATTCACCATGCACTATTGTCAATCATGAACCCTGCTTCGTTAACATCTCATGCTAAATACCAATTTTGCAAAGATAACATTCTGAAATGAGTGTCTCGGGGTTAACATTTTCTAACATTTTCTAACCAATTAACCATACAATATTAATTAGAGAAGTGCTTAATCTTTAGAGCACAATTCATTTCAAATTAATTCATATCTTAAGATGAAGTGTGTCGTCATACACCGACAGTTTGACCATATATATGGAGCTGCTAAAATACATACAATCTCGGGTACAAATATTTTGCAGGCTATTTGTAAAAATAAAATTCGCATAAATAACATTTAAGGATTAGTCAATACTATATGATTAATTAAAGTAAAAGGTGAGTCGTATTCTAGATTATTTCGTATCAACTAATGACTTTACTTAAGTGTGGCATTCTGAAATCAAATTACATATATGGCGGTTAAGACAAGCTGCAATACTTTTTATGATATTTTCTCATTGTAGTTCACTTAGATAAATCTCAGAGTGAAATATGTAAGTGTACATGTTGATTATTAGATTGATCTAAATGATAAGTATATGTTACAATTACTTTTGGCATGATATTTCCAGTGCGATGGATATATACATGCAGGATGTCCCTATATACATGACTATGATCCTAAGAACGGGCACATACGTGATCATGACAAGACATGTATTGATTTAGGAGTACATATACATGCATTTAGTATTAGAACCATAGTCTCGAGGATGTGATAGTCATTGTTTTGTAAATATGTTTTTCGTATAAAATATGAATCTAATTGTTTATGCTGGCAATAACTTGAGCAAAAGCTTACTTTGTTTTTCAAGTAGGATAGGAGCGGTCAGACCAGATGACTTTGCATAACCGTGCACAATATTATTGAGTGGTGTTGAGTTGCGAAACTACCCTAGCAAGCATACTACAATCAATCTAGCATAGGCGCGCACTGTGATTAGTTTAGTTTACATTCTCATAAGTCCAGAGCTGACTTCCTAACACCGTTAATGAGAAAAACAAATGGATCCACTTCAGTATATTTTTTGTAAATGAATGTTTATTATTTGTATTTCTTAGCAACCTAATGATACCTTCATATACAGCATAAAGTAAAAGTTGGATATGTAAGAATCTATACATGCATAAATATAATGTATTTTCTTAATAAAAGAGATAAATAAAGAAGAATATCGGCATAAGATGAAAAAAAATCTCTTTTAATATATTAAAGTTGGTGCCCTCGCACTTGCGAGGGCCACTGTGCTAGTTCACACAATGATATAACCTTGTTATTAATAACATCCAATGTTCATGATTATGAAACTAATCATCCATTAATCAACAAGCTAGTTTAAGAGGCATACTAGGGACTTCTTGTTTGTCTACATATCACACATGTACTAATGTTTCGGTTAATACAATTCTAGCATGATATATAAACATTTATCATAAACATAAAGATATAAATAATAACCACTTTATTATTGCCTCTAGGGCATATCTCCTTCAGTACGATCAATTTATCCAACGCACCATACCGTCTCAATGTTTGATGGAGCGGACCACGCCCCGTCGCCCCCCACGCGCTCTCTAATTAATCTTTTCCTCTCATCGCACCAACCGTTCCATCGCCTAGAAATCTCCTTGGTCCGCCCCCAATCCTGTACGCACTATCGTCTCACCGGAGCGCCTGTCCTACCGTCGTCTCGCCCACGCGCCCGCCTACAGCGTCGGGAAACCGGTGCCTCCTCGCTGGCTTCGTCCACCACATCTTCCTCTAAGTGGCCAATCTCTACTAATAAAAGCCCCAAAGGGACTGATCCGGACGATCAGAGACGTACGATCAATTTATCCAACGCACCATACCGTCTCAATGTTTGATGGAGCGGACCACGCCCCGTCGCCCCCACGCGCTCTCTAATTAATCTTTTCCTCTCATCGCACCAACCGTTCCATCGCCTAGAAATCTCCTTGGTCCGCCCCCAATCCCGTACGCACCGTCGTCTCGCCGGAGCGCTCGTCCTACGCGTCGTCTCGCCCACGCGCCCGCCTACGGCGTCGGGAAACCGGTGCCTCCTCGCTGGCTTCGTCCACCACATCTTCCTCAAAGTGGCCAAGGTCGGAAAGCCTCAAGCCGAGGACTTTGATGTCTCCCGGATCCCCGCCGCCGCTAGGATAATTGACATGTAAGCACCCTCTATGTTTGTTTTTTTGATTCCCCAAGCGTTCGATGAACTGCCTATGAGACTAAACGTTTATTTTCGTTGCATGGATTGAACAGGGGAGATGAGGAAGGAGAGGCGGTTTCCACTGGAGTAGGAGACCATGCACGCGGCTTCACGATGCGCTGCTGATTAGTGCTCATCACCTTGTTCTTAATTTCCGTAATGTGATGACACTACTGTACGGTACATATTTAGGGGCACTTCAAAGTGCCCCAATAGGTAGCCAAAGTGCCCCTAATTACTTTTAGGGGCACTATGAAAAGTGCCCCGGATGCTTGTGTCCCTAAATGTATTTGGGGCACTTTGAATGAAATGCCCCAAATACATTTAGGGGCAGTTTGAAAAGTGCCTCTAAAGGTTTTTAGGGGCAGTTTGAAAAGTGCCTCTAAAGGTTTTTAGGGCAGTTTGAAAAGTGCATCTAAAGGTTTTTAGGGGCAGTTTGAATTTTGCCTCTAAAGGTTTTTAGGGGCAGTTTGAAAAGTGCCTCTAAGGGTTTTTAGGGGCAGTTTGAAAAGTGCCTCTAAAGGTTTTTAGGGGCAGTTTGAATTTTGCCTCTAAAGGTTTTTAGGGGCAGTTTGAAAAGTGCCTCTAAAGGTTTTTAGGGGCAGTTTGAGATTTGCCTCTAAAGGTTTTTAGGGGCAGTTTGAATTTTGCCTCTAAATGTTTTTAGAAGCACTTTGAAAACTGCCCCAAAAGGTATTTAGGGGCACTTTGAGATGTGCCCCAAAATACAATTAGAGGCAGTTTCATAAAATGGCCCAAATCCCATTTAGAGGCAACTAGCGTGAATACCCCAAAACACAATTTGAGGCGATTCAGTAAAACACACCAAAACACAATTAGAGGCAACATAAATGACTAAATGTATCACAAGACAATATAAACAACAATGCCTCAATATACCAACAGAGGCAATATAAACAAGCATATGATACAAGGTATCCAATATAAACGGTAGAAAAAGGACACACAAGAGGCAGCACCCAGCGCTGCCACTGGTAAGGGGAATGCGCAGGGGAGCAGCTGGGCAAGAGCACTTGCAGCCACACAAGCATCTCGGGCATGTGCAACAGGAGCAGCAGCCACAATCCGCACACACGACGCCTCACCGGTGGCCGCTGCAGCAATGGCACAACCCTTCCAGCGCTCCAAGGAAGCAGCAGCAGCTCGGCCACTTGATCTGGACGGTGGAGTCGGCTTCTATGTGTCAACCCCTGAAACAACATAATCAAGTCTGATTGCCTAGTGATGCCTAAAACAGTCAAAACAAATCAAACATAAATCATTTAGATACAGGTCATGTACTGATCACTGGGGTTGGGGTAGAATCGTCCACGGGCTCACTAGCTGAACCGGCGATGCAAGATACTCGATCTACACCAGCGAGCGAGGCCTCACCGCCGCGCATCTCAGCAAAACAGAATTTCTCCACGGGCTCACTAGCTGAACCGGCGATGCAAGATACTCGATCTACACCAGCAGCGAGCCTCACCGCCGCGCATCTCAGCAAAACAGAATTTCTACCTTTCCACTCCGCGCCCTCTCCGCTCCGTGGTGCTCGGATCCGGAGTGCCGGCAGGGGTTCCTCCGTGCATGCGCCGACAAAGCGGGGTTTCTAAATTTATGCTCTCCGGCCTACTTATTTCCGCTTCTTTTTCTTCTTTCTAACCTCCGATTAATCTCATCTCTTTGCCTACGGCTACGGCTGCTTGCTCCCCCTTCTCCATTTTTCTAAATGTTTTAGCCAGGCATGGTCTCTCGGGAAAAGAAAAATAACGGATACGGAGCTACAGTGCCGCTAACTGAACATACAAGAAAAACAAAGAGCAACGTCACGACAACTCACCCGTAGTGTTCTCATGCTTGTGTATAATTAGCTTAGCTATGATACTCTATCTAGCCACTGCCATATTCCTGTGCTTACGTAATCAAACAACAATCAAGTCCAATCTGATCCATGCCGACAAACTAACAAGAGCAACACGGCAGCATCGCAAAACTTTGTTTTCCTCACTGTTGCATCTTATATCATCTAATTAAATCACTTTTTATAAAATACTTAGAATGATCATACTCTCGAGGCAAGAAAAAGATAGTCCTCCGTACCACACATTCCACCGCACCAAGGTGGGGAGCCCCCGGCCACCCAGGCGACATCAAAAGGTGATAATCGTCGACGTCGGGGTAACAGAAGCATAGGTGTTGTGAGCCCCATCCCCACATCTAGGGTTTCACGGGCATGCGCTGTATGGTGGCGTGGAGGTGTGGGTCCATGCAGAGCACAAAATAACATATTGATCAGGTTTTATAAAAGAAATAACACCGGCCAATGAATATGTTTTTCCTTCAAGAAAAAGCAAAGAAACATTCTACAACAGCAAAGCTTGTTTTAACTCTTTACCATAAAAAGCAAACCTAGAAACTAAGGCTCAAAACAAAAGAGAACATATTCCAAACAGAGAAGCACAATGGGGGTCCATTTCCATTAGTATAAATTAGGAAATCATGTCCTGAGCATCCGAAATCACAAAAAATGAAATGAATTGTGTGTTGATAATTTATATGTTGCATGTCTTTAAAAATCCATGTAAATACCACCACTCATTAATAGGGACGTAATGACCATTTAGTAATGGTGCATGACTCGTTTGACACCTCTGTTTAACATTTGAAATAACAATATTTTATAATAATCTATATTCAAGACCCTCCTATGTATAAAATGGCAAAAGTATCAATGCTACAAACTATTGATAATAGCTGACAAAGAAGTACATAATAAAAATATGAGGGAAACTCACTTAAATCGTGACAAACGCCACCACAATATATCTGCTACAAATTGGATAATGTACTGCAGGAGACTTACATAGAAACTCCCTCTTTGATAAATATAACCTGGAAAACTAAAATGGCAACATCATCACATGCGGAATTTATGCAATGAACTGAACATCTATTAATAGATTAAATTTCCAAAAAGATAATGCCAAAGTGGAAAAGACCATAATTGGATCACACAACGTAACAATAAAGATTAAGGCATATGAGAACCTGATACTTGTCTCATCTTATATGTATGCAATATTTGCAATCTTTCTCTTTGATAACAAAAATATGTGCCTCATCTTGTTCCATCCTGTGTAGTACGGAACCACGACCGAGAAACATGCGGTAGAAAAAAGGCAGATATGTTCAGCCTACAAGAGCTCAAACTGGAAGGCTCGCAAATTTAGTATACTCGATGCTCTAAGCTCGTGACAAACCAAGTACTACCTTCCGTGAAATCGTATCACATGCATAATTTCTTTGGGGTATCCATTCAACCTAGACAATCGTGTCATCCGAGTACCACAACAACTATGATTTTAACGAGGTCAATTTGAAAGTGAAAAATTTGCATTTTTTCTCTGTAAAATCTATAATTTCTCTCCAGCTTAGAAACACCTTTTGTGTTTGTAGCATGAAGTGTGTTTTTACCGACGTCTACCTTATAACAAAATTTCCCATGCTGCCTATAAGAACAAAATCTCAATAGATGGATGTTTTATGTCCTATCTTCCTTCAGCCATATATAAAGGAAACGAATTGAAGGAAGCAATACTGGACTATTAACCATGAGACAATTAACTACATAAGTCTTACAAAAATAGTTAATATGTGGCTAAACTTTATTTATATCACTTGGACATTCCTCCAATAAAATGGAAATTAGCTTTTCCGACCAAATAGTATAGTAGGCTATAAACTAAATAGATGTGCCACACTATCAATTAAGCAACTTAACCTCAGTGAACTTATACAAATACATGAAGTAACAGGGAGAAGGATTTCACGGAATAGGTTCCCACATCAACAATCCAATATATCAGTGTGCAAACAGGAAATAAGATAAAGCTGTAGGTACATATGATTGAATCTTTTATTTACCATCGGTAGAGATACTATTGTGGGAATCTAGTGCTTATATCATAAGAGTGAGAAACTAAAGAACCAGTTAGGAGGAAAGCTTTCGGTGGTTGCCTCCCTCCCTGCTAAGAACAATGTGTTACACCAAAACCCGACAACTAAAAACTTCAATAAGGAAGATGATTCATGGAATTGAATTAACTTTAATACCAAGACAGAAATCCTAGAACATTACAAGCTTAATGAGGAACTATTGGAGGCAAAATAGAGTAGGACAGCACAATACTTTGAATCATCTATAACCAGCACAACTTTAAACTAAAATAAAATAAAATTAAATTAAATTAAATTAAATAATGAAAACTAAGAATGCTAGAGTAGGACAACAATGTCAGCATCAGACAATGCAAGGGAGACAACATTTCTAGAAAATTTTGAAGTAACTTCTTTGTTGAGCTCGCTCCAGACACTTTGGCGCCAGTCAATAATGACATAAACAATGCCATCGGTAAGGCTAGAGCGAACTGAATTGCTTCCGAAGTATGTGCCACGACCACGACAGGATGAACATTTGAACTAGAAAAGAAACAACATATCAGTAGTTTACTCAAAATTCAGTAAATCCTAATTTTTAGTGGCAAATACATGACTTGCATATTATAAGAACATATTTTACAAAAAAAAAAACAAACTTGTGAGTGGTCAAAACAGATTTCATAGAATAGTTATTTTACAACTTCACTTCACACAGTAAGCAGATACAAATCAATACTCGTTCAAATAATACATGACCCATGCCTCAATTCTAGTAGCAACTCAGTTTCACAACAGACCTACTTGATCTTTAGGTCTTTTTATTCACATATATTCTGTCCACTTCCAACTACAACTGTATCCCAAGTTCATTTTAATCTGTGATTGGCATGTAGTGCTCCACACTCAAATCCTTCTTTTAATATGGTAGTAAACTGGCAATACAATACAACTATAAAACTCCCTCAAGGATTTGGTGAATAATTTTGAAATATGCCTAGTCTTATACAAACGCCATTCATCTTAATAACCTTAATTTTCATAGCACGCAAGTCACGGTATCACCAAAATCATGATAACATTTTAGAGAAGATTAGGTCAAACATATGTAACCAAAGCGTTAAAGAGCAAAACATGGATTAACTCACCAGGCATATCCAAGGAACAAAACGTACATCTCACTTATTGGCAGCACCACTCGGAAATAGGGAAGAGCTCACCATCTCGCTGAAGAGAAGATTAAGATATTAAAGCATGCAAATTATCTTAATATAATTCACGAGTACCAATAGTTGGCAACTCCATATGATGAAGGGAAACATGTATTCTTTTCAAGAAATATAAAGTAAACCTGATAGTGAGGTACGTAAAGGTTCCATATAAAGTAAATCGGCCTATTTCCATACAGATTGTGTGATACCTACAGATTGTGGAGGAAATTAAATTGTAACTGAGTTTGGGACTGCACTACCACACTTTCTTCTATATCATACCTAATTATGATGGTACAATGGAAGAGAGTATGGTGATAACTGAACTACCACACTCTCTTCTATATCATATGTTAAACATAACCAAAACACTCACACGATGCCTTTCAACTCAATCAGGAACTACAGACATTTAAAAAAAAATAGCTGCTTGGCACTCATCTGCCAGAAAAATATGGAAGGATTTTTCGGGTTTCTAATTACGCGCCCTTATGCTCATACGGAGTATTTATTATTGACATTGGACTGCTCTTGTGCGAAATTTTATTTCGATTGGTAGGTGCTCAATTGCTAGCTTTAGGAACATGTCCGGATATTTATTTGTCAAAGCAATTGAAAAGTACTGCAAACATAAGTAAGAAAAGGTTGGTCTATGTCTTGTGTAGAAGGATAGGATAGGAAACAGAACACTTTATAGCAATGTAGTCATCGAGTCGTTGGATCTTGAAGCGGACGATGAGACCATTGCGCCATGAGACTGTTAACCCAATAATATAATAATTTTTTAATTTAATTTTTTTGTCCCTAGTCGGTTCAAATACAACATGAAATGCTAGCAGCAGATAACCTAGTGTTGTTGAAATCATTTGTGCTCAACTTGCAGATTCAGATGGTGTCAAACTGGCAATACAACAATACTTTAGGCATCTTACAAGATAAATTCTTATAACAAAAATTTTAGGAAAATGAGAGGTTTCCACGAGACGTGGTCCGAAGTAAATGTTCATGTATGAATATCGGAGAACGCCCTTGTTATCTATTTTATTACCTAGCTTTATTTCAACAATGCATCATTTTACCAATTAAGTCAGCTTAGCTCGAAGCATCTTTCATAAATACGGAAGCATGAATCGACAAACTAATCAGGGTAATGTGTATCTCAATAATTTTACAATCTATGGAGATTATCGGGGAAGAATGAGTAGCTGAGCATCACCTTGGTATCTACTTAATGAATTTATTTCATAACCTAGTGCACTAAGTAACTAATGGAGCAAGTGTGCTCTTCCTATGACATGGTTGTAGAATAAGAAAAAACCGACAATGCTTCACTCTTGTCCCGTAGAAGGGTGAGACATTATACACCAGAAATACTGACCACTAATGCCTACAAATAACAATATGATATTTACCAAAAGAATTCGGAAAAAAATTAAGGAAAGTAGCTAAAACTAAAGTATAATATATTTTTTTGAGGGAAAAAACTAAAGTATCATATTAGTTCTCCAAGCCTAAAGCTATTTTCTAAAGAATCAGCAGCTCTACTATATTCGATGTGTCCTACTAATGAGAGGTTCGAAGCATGCAGAGAGCGAAGATTCTAAAAGAATTGGAATCGTGAGAATTTCTGAGAATCCTGAAACATGGAATGGCGGCAGAGGAATATTCAGTACTCGATGGACATCAATCATGGTAAATATGTTTAGATATATGCAGGGCAATAGAATTTCCTGTGAGGATGCCTATTGATAGCAGTCTATACTTAATTTTCTTGGTTTCGTGAGTTGCACTGTGACTTGTAAAAGGCAGAATAGTCTGGTCATGTTCAGATGTGTATTGAGGACCTCCTAAATAAATTAAGTATTTATCTATACATTCTAGTTTACAAAATTCGAATTATACTTGAGTCATTTTGTCGAGTGCATGGTACATGTTTGTTGCGTGAATGAAAAGACATAGGAAAAAATATTGCTTGAGCCCTTTTACTTGTTCACCACTATCTAAGCTAAGGAAGTAAGCACTAATAGAGAATGGTACACAGACATTCCTTTTTACTATGCAAGCTGCAAGCCGAAAAGCACACTATCAACATAACAACCGAGACTGTCGGGTTTTGCATAACTAATCACGAGAGGGTGAAAATGATGATGAAGGTATAAAACACTACAGTTTACCTTCTAAAAACCTTTTAGCCAAATCTTAAGAACTTTAAATTCATTGTCTCGACGAAGGAGACAGACTGCTGGGATACTCGAGATCTGCTCCATCGTGAAAACAGACCCAGGTCCTTGATGATACCTCAGAGATATTACTGGTTGCTGATGAAGATAGTCAACAAGATATAATCACATCATTTCCAAAGGAGAAATTTACCTGGGGAGCAAACTCTGAATGTGTTCATGTTGGTTCAGCCTTTACTGGAATACAAATAGACCGGCCCATCTTATCCAACTCCTTAGCCCTCTCTGCATCTTAGACAAAGTGACCTTTAAGTATCAGTTTTAAGCTTCCAGATGATTGTACATGCATACTGAATCTTGCAGCAAGCATAGGGGAAATTTATGACAAAATATATTGTGAAGCAAAAGTATAGTGTGCACTCTATACATCGTGTGAATTACATTTGCTAGATTAGTAAGACATAGTACTGATGTACATGTAAAATAGAAACATTACAGTGAAGAAACATACCCTGAAATCAGTTTGAACACACAGTACCACAGTGCGCTTAGGTTCTTTAACCTATAAGGCTGGTATTGACATATTGTAAGAGTCGGATATTGAAAATCATATGTGGTTAAGAAAAGAAAACGCAATACATGGAAGAAGTAATAATCGATGCATTTTTTTTGTTTGAAAATGCTACTCTACTTACCGTAATCAATACCGTATACACCTATCGCTACGCTCCTAGCTTCGATTCCGGATGAATAAATTACCACCACAATGAGACCCCCAAATTCCCCTCAAGCGGTCCCCAAAAATCGATCGCCCGCTCCAATCGAGCAACCACCATAGAGGGCCTACTCTAATTCAACCACGAAATAGGATGGGAACGATGATTCATACCTTTGGGAGAGGCTTCCGCCGGTCCGCGGGGCGGCGTGGCTTCGGGCGACAAAGGGGACCACCAGGAGGCGCGGCGGCGCGGGAACCGCGGCGGCGACCGAGCCCACAGCTAGGGTTAGCCGCGGCGTCGTGCCCGGGGGCGGAACGGCGGGGCGCGGGTGGGGATCCGGGTGTTGGGGCAAGGCGCGGCTTTCTTAGGGCGTGGGCTGCGGAGGATGTGGCCGGCGTTGGCCGGCACGGGGGCGAGCGGCGGTGGCGCATCGGGGAACCGAGGGAGGCGCGAGAGAGGGAGGGAGGGAGGCGCGGTCGTGCGGGGAGGAGAGAGGAGATGAGAGAGAGAGAGTTGAGTTCGGTAGGTTCGATTTTTGGCATTTAGGCCCTTCAATTGGGTCGTACGAGTACGTCGCAGTATAGTTTTCATTTTTGCCCCTTAGATTCTGAGATATCAACCCGCACTCCGTATGCCCAATTGAGGCGAACTACCACATCGCCCTCGCCCCTGTTCCAACGCCGCCCGCTCCGTCCCCCACGTCCGAGTCGCCGCCGTCCCCAAACCCGGCGAGGAGTAGGGCGCTAGCGAGGATGAGTTGCCTCCACGCTGCACCGACAACCATCGCGTGTCCCGCATCGACGAGGGCTTCTGAGCTCCCGGCTCGAAGATGCAGAGCGTCGGCCGACGACGAGTTCTCCTACAACTGCCAGACCACATCTTCGACTACCTCGTCAACAAGGATTCAGTGAGTTCTCCGCCCGCTCCCATCCGATCCTTGCTTCATTCGTTGTGGATTTGATTAGATATCTGTTGATCTGGTATGGTTTGTGCTCGATTTTTGCAGGCTGGGTGCAGATCTGTTTGCACAGTGTGGGTGCAGATCTATTTCCAGGCTTTCTTTGGTCTGGAGAATGTAACCCAGGCTGTGGATGAGGTAGCTGCCACTGCCAGTAGCTATTCGGATTTTCTTTGTGCATTTTGTGTTCCCATCGAATCAAGATCACCGTGCTGTTCGTCTAATGAACCGTGTCCTGATGTGAGTTGTTCATCTATTCTAGATATGTGCAGACATACATTTTCAAGAGATATTTTTATTAGAAGAAATATTGGTTCTAAGGCTTCATTCGTAGGATACTGCTTGCTTGGGTCATAAGATATTATGATTAAACCGAAAAAGGTTACATTGATGATTTAAATTGTTTCTTTTATGTATAAACTTTAAAGTATCTATGATTTCTAGCATTCTAAAGTGCTCGTATGTGTCTCTAGATGCCATGTACTTGTTGGGTTTTTTAAGATCTAAATTACGGAAATTCTGTTTTGAATGTTATGTTGTTACCTATTTCTGTTACGCTCCCATGCTATGCAAAACTAAAAACTAATTCTGTTATGATATTTGCAGCTTGAGATTAAAAAAGAAGGATCGAGTACACATGTAGTTCTGAATAGTTTTCGATAAACTGAAACTTGGTTGGTTTGTGTATCCGACCTCTAAAAAAATGGTTTGGAGGGATAGTAGCTCACTGGTGAAACTACTAAAATCTTTCTCTTGGATATTTTGAGCATAAGTTGGCACAAAGTGGTGAGTTATGACTTCCCAGCTTGCACACGTTCTGTAGTAAATCATGTTGCCACAGTATATATGAGTAGTATAAAGATCTGGTTGTAAGGTTTAATGTTAGGAATGGAAAATGTTCCCGTTGATTGTTGTTTCAAATTGACACTCGATCATTAGTATTTAAATATTACTTATCTTCTTAATTTTTATTTATGTATTTATGGATGTTATTTGTTGCATTCAGTATCTAGGCATGTAAAACGTAATACTCTGAATGAGGAGCTGTATGGTTCAGTAAATACTCCTTCTGGTGAGTGTCCTTGCCGTTCATCCTTATCCAGGTGAATCTTTTTTTTCCCAGTTATTCCTTCTGTCCATAATCTCAGGCCAAATGAAAGTATATGTTCTTGTCTTCCAGCATTTCATTGCATACCATAGATGATTGTCTTGTCTCTTTCTTGGTTCACATTGACAACTGCTTGTTGCTTTGTTGCAAAGTACATATTTATCTCAAAGTTATATTTTAAATATCAGCTAGAACTTGTGTTTTCAAGAAAGGATAAACATGTTTTGGAAATTGTTAATTCCGTGTACCTTGTTTTTGTATAAAAAATGTCAGCAGAATTGCAAAGATGACACAGTTCCGTGACATGGAATTGAAAGCTGATATTTGTTTTTCCAAACTCCAGTACGATGAGTGTTTTATGGATTCTGATGTCGCTGTTGAGAGGGAATGGAGCTTTCACAGGGAGCTGGCTAGATGAATTGTATTCTGTAGCTACACAGGGAGCTTTTATATATTGACCAATGCATTCTTTTAGCAGATTAATATCGTATTCTAGAGTTCGTAGCCAACAAGCATGAACATCTGTAGAAAACATCGATATATCTTTTCTTTCTGCAAAACATCAGTAGAAAACATGTGTTAAGACATAAGCATGTCTTAACATATGGGATATTGATTTGGTTCCGTTATCTTACTTGCAGCTTTTATTTTCAAGTTTCGACCATAACATGCTATACTAAGCAGCAACCATCTTCTGAGCAACTTTTACTTGAAGTTTTGGACCATAATGTTGTACTCATCAGAATCATGGGCAGGTCGACATCAACCTATTTTTGATGCTGCTTGCTTACTCAACATGTAGTATATTAGTAGCTTATGTAATGTTAAAATAATTATTATAGATGCAGTAACATGTATTAGTGCATAAACCATTTACTTGTACACTACTCCTGATGCAGAGCTTTGCAAATAATTTTCATGGCTGTGCATAAATAATCTCCAATTCTGTTATCCTGAATCGTGGTGTGCTCAGGATTCTGCTCTTCTAATGATGTGGTTTTGTATATGCTTGGTGCTCGCAGTTGACGGAGAAAAAGCTGGCAACTTCATGCGGGAGATAAAGGTGCAGAAGCTCGTCCTTGACATCTCCGTCGGGGAGTCAAGATCGCCTCAGCCGTGCGTCGAAGGTATAAATATGACTATCTATTTATCCTAATTCTCTCCTGGTTGAGCTCGCGCTTGTCGGATTCAGATTACTTTCGTCGAGATATATTAGTATGTTTGTTGTTAGCTTTGGTGATGCTGGGATGAGCAGCGAGTGTTCTACTTCACTTGTAGCATTCTAGTTAATCTGGAACAACGTACAAAGTCTTTTCCCTGTTTGTCTTGGTCCTTTACGTCTCCTAACAAATCAAATAGATTATTTAGCTCAGTAGATATGTTACATGGCGATATAGTTTGATCGACTAGTTCTTTTTTCTTGGTAGCACACAACACACTCTGTTCTGAAATTCCTCTCATTTTCTCTCTGATCTAATCTCTCTCTCTCTCTCTCTCTCTCTCTCTCAATTACAGTAACCATGCAGGATACGCGATTTGGTGGTGCTACTTTTCCCAAGACTTGAGGTTATTTTCCTCCCCAAATTCTAATCCTTTAGGACTGAGAATGTGGATGCTTATGCTTGTAGCAATGTTTGAACATGGAATTTTCCCTTCTAAAATATGCATGTTAGTACTGGTTATGATGTTGAACCATGACCCTGGATCTTTTCCCTTGTTGGTAATATTTAGTATATTTTCAAACCTTGATATTGGACCTTATATTCTTCATTTAGTTCCACCAGTTCATGTTCTTGCTCGATATAAAAAGGAGCTTAAAACAAAGCTTCTTTAGAGAAGGAAACCCCGGAAGTTAGAATAGCCAATGAGACGAAAACAAGTGAATGCCAATTATGTATGTGCGTCTTAGTAGCCTATATGTGAGTTTCTTCCTACACCTGATGCTGCTACGTTGTTTTTATCTAGAATGGCTTATTAAGTTGTTGCAAAATTTCTGGTACTCAAAGATATAAATGAGAACAAAAAACACATCAGTTTCATAGAAGATTTTTTCAGAAATGGTTGGCATTCACGCTGCAGCAACAGCCTGTCAGCTTTCTAGACATAAGACATGGAGTTAATAATTATGCTGCTAACCTTGTACAGCATGTTGCACATTAAATCTATTATTTTCTTTGCAATTGGAATGGAGGTCCTTGAGGTCCTTCATTTCTTGTCACATCCCTTTTCTTAGGGTGTGTTTGGTAGCCTGTGTCATTTGGAATTCACTCTCCCACCTCAGATTTCTGAGCTCATACAAGCCGACCTGAGATTTTGTGGTGTGTTTGGTAGACCGTATGTGCCGAGATAATCTGAACTGATACTTTGTTTGGCACTGTATGTGGATTGAGATTGGCCAGAAAAGAATGAAATTACAGTGCGGTCCAAACTCTTGCACAAAGGATCCTAAACAAAACCCAACAAAAGCAATCAGGTCCTTGTCTCTGGGACGATGCAGCGGTGGGCGGTGGAGCGTCGATGGTGGCCGGCGGGCGGTGGAGGGGCGGTGGAACGCCGACTGTGCCGGCGCGGGTGGCTGGGAGAGCGGCCGGCGCGGGCGTTCTCGGCACTGGCCGACGCGGGTGACTGGGAGAGCGGCCGGCCGGGGGTCCTCTGCTCTGCCCGGCGCGGGCGTCCTCTGCACTGGCCAGCGCGGGTGGCTGGGAGAGCGGCCGGCCCGGGGGTCCTCTTCACTGGCCAGCGCTTGTGGCTGGGTGAGCGGCAGGCGCAGGACGTCCCCTGCTCTGGCCGGCGCGGGTGGGGAGAGCGGCCGGCGCGGGCGACCTCGCTCCGGCCGGCGCGGGTGGTCGGCGGATGAGGAGGGCACCGGCGGCGACCCTTGCTCGGCGGCGACGGCGGGTGGCTACGGACGCGGGAGGAGGTCCGGTGCGAGCTCCGGTGGCGCAGAATCGACGGGGAGAGGAGAGCCGTGCGGGGGCAAATGAAGCGGTTGGGCACGTGGGGTGGAAGACCGTGTGCGGGAGCGGGCTACGCGGGGCCAACCTACAGTACTTTGCGGGATGAGGCCAGCTTGGCCGGGTTGCGAACCTCGATTCCGGCTTCCCAACGCGACCTGGCTGAGAGGCAGTTTCCGCACGAAGCCGGCAGTGCCGAGATGGCCCGACCCGGGCTAACAAACAGGAAAAAGTTGTTTTAGCTAGGTTGAGATGGGAATATCAAAAAAGTATCAGAGCTGTGGTTGTACTGTACGATACATGATGTAATAGACTGATCATGTGTAATACTGATCCTGTGTAACAGACTGATTCTGGCCGTATATCAAGCGTAAATTTGATTTATGCCTGGTCTGATAATTATTATTTTTATTTATATACTTTAAAAACATGAAATCTGCATTCTCGAAAACAACAGCGAATCCGGAATCTGAGGAACATGACAAAACCTGACATGTGATATGTGGTGCCTGAACTGATTTGGTGTGGGTTTGGCATCCGATGCTGATAAAGTAATACTGCTTTTTTGTTGATCTGCTCTTTTCTCTTCCAGGTTCCTTCACCGCGTTCACTTTTCCAAACTGCCCCAAAAGAGACTTACCTATTAGGGCACCTCTCCAAAATGCCCCAAAAAGTAGCCACCTACAGGGGCACTTATCTAAAATGCCCCAAAAAGTAGCCACCTACAGGGGTACTTCTCCAAAATGCCCCAAAAAGTAGCCACCTATAGGGGCACTTCTCCTAACTGCCCCAATAGGTGTATACCTATTGGGGCACTTCTCTAAACTGCCCCAATAGGTGTACCTATTGGGGCACTTGTCCAAACTGCCCCAATAGGTGTATACCAATTGGGGCACTTCTCAAAACTGCCCCAATAGGTGTATACCTATTGGGGCACTTCTCAAAACTGCCCCAATAGGTATCACCTATTGGGGCACTTCTCAAAACTGCCCCAATAGGTAGGGCATTAGAGGCATTTTGGCAAAAGTGCCTCTAAAAGGGGGTATTTAGGGGCACTTTAAAAAGTGCCCCAGGGCAAAGTGCCCCTAAATCCCTACCGTGTAGTAGTGTGAGGCCTGCTGCGCGCTAATGGACCAACGCCGAGCCCTCGTGCTGCGCGAGAGTCTCCAGATCCTGCTGCTGCTGCCGCCCTTTCTCCGCGCGACAGCTCTGCCCCCAAACGCCCCGCATGAGCGCCGCTCTAGCCTCCACGTCGTTGCCCTGGCAAACCCGCTGGCCCGTGATACTCGCGCTGCCCTGAACGCTGCCCACGCAGCCATGACACCTGTCGGACGCCCGCAACTCGACTTTCTTCAGCCACGGTATTCAGGTGAGTTTACGTTCAGACCAATCACTTAAATTGTACCAATAACGCAAAAGGCTTCTCTACAATCAATCTAGCTACAACTTTCCTCCATTATTCCTTAATCATGACGAGTGGCCTTGAGGAACCAGGACTCTTGCGCTTTGGCTGGAAGTAATGACCTGCATTTGGACAAAAATGCGTCATCTTCCAAGCGCACTCCAAAGATGGGTTAAACCAACAAGATAGAAATGTACTTTGTCAGTTTATGATTATTCTCCTTAAGAAGTAGAGGTTATCTGTTCTGATAGCATGATTTTCATTCTCATTCAGTTTGAGTTTCGGAGAGAAAAACAGGACCCACTGCCGGTGAAGGTCTACTCCTTGTTAAGCCATGGATAGAGATGGAGTGCAGTTTTGTTATAAAATTATGAATTGCAGATTTGGTACAACTAGAGTGATGCAATTTTCTCGCTAGAATTAGTAACTGTTATATCTCCTCCGAGCCCAAATAAAACGGCGCTGGTACGACCGATCCCCGCGCGCGGATCGGCCGACCGACGGCCAGCGCGCGCCATTTTTAAACCGCTTTTTTCATGTGTGCATGAAACCCTAAATTGATGTGAGAAAAAAGACTCGTGTAAAAAAATCCAATATCATAACTCAATGCGACATGTGTGTGAGAAAAAAGAATCGCACATAAAAAAGTACGATATGAACAGACTAAGTAGTTTGTATAACAACATACTAATTCAACTATAAGACCCTACAAAATTCTAGATTATTAATTATGATGAGACCTGCACGACGGACTGCCCATGAGGAAAGAGAAGTTTCCAAGAAAATGTTACTCAAAGGAACGATAGAAAAAACAAAATTTTACATATGATGACATCTAAATTCCGCTATATAAAAAATATAATAAATTCTAGATTATTATGATAAGGCTCGCAGAGTTTCCTCGGACCATACTTGAGGAAACGAAAATATTACTAGAAACGATAGGAACATACTAAAAAGTTTGTACATGGCATGACGTCTAAATTTAGCTAAGAAAAACATATTAAGTTCCAGATTATTTTGATAAGGTTCGCAGACCGGGCGCGAGGAAACAAAAGTACCCAGGAAAATAGTATTCTCAATTATTTTCAAACAACAAGAAGTGAAAAAGACAACTTCGAGCTGGAACTCATGTACATGATCTCAAGCATAGAAAGAACAATTGCCAGATTGAGTGAGACACATAACACTAATATGAACATCACTTGGAACATTGCCACGTGCATGACTACAATTGTAGTCGCAAATATGATGATTTAAAATAAAATCATTTGGACGTCCGGATGCAATGCAATTGCATAACTATAGTACAAAGGTGTGAAAAATGTAATTATGCCCTTATTGTTGTGTAATACTTGAATTTTTATTTAAACTGAAATATTTTATGAGTAATTTGTTTTGTAATAGTATATGAGAGTTTTCTCTAGATTTATGTAAGCCGTGCCTATGTGCCAATTATAGAACACAAAGCGAACTAACACATACATTGCATGGCCTTTGACGGTTAAGCCAAGAATACGGAGCAATTAAAAATAATTTATTTCCGTAAATTTATTAAACACTAGGTTTGGTAGTTTTAATTATTAAATAAAACTACTATTATAAAGGCATAACATGTAAATCATTATATAAAAAGTGAACATTGAAAAGTAAATACCATTTTGAGATGTTGCTCTCGCATTTGCGAGGGTCACCTTGCTAGTTTCAAAAAAAAGAAGTACTGAATACACATGGCACACTCTACGAACAAGATATCCAAACAAGCTAGTACTTTTGAGGAGAAAGACATGCAGTTCCCAAACACGAAATAAAGATGCGCAATCAACTCAATTCTCGCTAAGCATCCCCGCCAGCTCCACGGATGCGGAGAAGCGAGTCGCGATGCCGCCGCAGCGACCTCCCCGCCGCCTTTGTTGCGTCGAGCAGCCCTCTCCGTCCGCGTGCGAGGAGGGGCCGTCGGAGCCGTGGGCGTGGAGGCACCTGCTGCCGCTGTCCCTGAAGATTGGGAGGGAGGAACTTCGGAGATGTCGGAGGGAGGCGGTGCCGTGTACGTCGCGGCACCAGCTGCCGCTCAGGGCTGGCCCGCTCGCCCCGGGTCTTCAGGAGCGAGGGCCCTGGCCCATGATTTTTTTACATACTTGATATATTTATACTTGTACTTAGGCTAGAGTGATTCTTAAATATTTCGAAGATTATGGATCTTTCAAATGTAAATATCATTTAGTTTGTTATTGCATTACTCTAATATTTCTCTTGCCCAATTCTAATATTTTTTAAGTCTTTCATGTGTGATGGAGATTGTTAAGAGGCCAGACCACCAATCTTGCTTAAACTTTAGGTAATATATACAAATTTAGCATAAATAAATATCTTTAAAAAAATCTAGAGTAGGGGGCAATGGCCCCCTGCCCTACGATAACTTCACTATTGTGAACAAGGGGCCCTTGATATCGTTTCGCCGTGGGGCCTCTGAAATCTATGGACCGGACTCGCTGCCGCCGTCGCCGCGAGTCGGAGATGTTGGAGGAGGCGGAGCCGTGTGCTTCGCGGCACCGAGCCGCCTCTCGTCGGCCGCGAGTCGGAGATGTTGGAGGGAGGCGGAGCCGTGTGCGTCGAGGCACCGACCGCCTCCGTCGCCGCAGGTGTGGGAGGGCGCCACGACGGTCGGAGATGTCGGAGCGAGGCGGAGCCGTGCGCATCGAGGCACCGGCTCCCGCGCCGTCGCCGCAGGTGTGGGAGGGCGCCACGACGTCGGGAGATGTCGGAGCGAGGCGAAGCCGTGCGCGTCGAGGCACCGGCTCCCGCTATCTCTCGCAGGTGTGGGAGGGCGCCACGGCGTCGGAGATGTCGGAGCGAAGCGGAGCCGTGCGCGTCGAGGCACCGGCCTACCGCCGCCGCCGCAGATGGCGGCCGGGACCGGGAGCGCTTGCTCCGCCTCAAGTAGACGTACGCGATGGCGAAGAGGAGGATGGCGGACCCTCCTCCTCCGAGCCCACCACCCAGCGCCGCCGCTCTCCAGCGATGAGCACGGTGATCATGCTCCGTCGGTGCCCCGGGCGCAGGCGCGGACGCCGGCATGCTTCTTGCTACCGCGCGCTCTGGTGCGAGGGAAAGCAAACAAGCGAGCAGAACGGCGGCGAACTTCCGCGTCTGCATGTTCGTGCTCTGCTTTGCTGGCTAAGTTTTTGGTGTGGTGCTTGCTGCAGACTGGGCTAATTATAGGCCCGGCAAGGTGTGAAATAGCATCTGTTGTCAAAAAAACAAAATTGTTGGGCGAGGCCCATTTCCATTTTGGTGCCAAGGCTTCAGTCTTAATGTTTGTTGTATGAACTTTCGTGGAGCATTCCTGGTAACTTCGTCACAGAAACAACGGACGGCCATGGATGCAAAACATTTATGTTGGAACTAATCTTGTTAGTTTGTCCACACCATTTCTACTGATAATCTCTACTAATAAAAGCCCCAGGGACTGATCCGGACGATCAGAGACGTACGATCAATTTATCCAACGCACCATACCGTCTCAATGTTTGATGGAGCGGACCACGCCCCGTCGCCCCCCACGCGCTCTCTAAGGCCTCGTTTGGCACAGGAGTATTAACCGGGTTTGTGGAGTATTATCCCGGCCTAAACTTTATACACGTGAAACCGCGAGCGAGCCGTTTGGCAGGCCGGTCTTGGCCGGGTTCAGCCCGAGTAAACCCCGCAATACACGTCGACCCGACGAGTTTTCCAGACGCTCCACCCACCTCGCGTTTTTCTGGTCCACACGCGTCGCAGGCTCGCAGCAAACACCGGATCTCCTCTCGCGGCGAGCCGGCGACGCCGGATCTCCTCTCGCAGCGACGCCGACGGCTCCGTTGCCCCGCAAACAGAAAGTAACAGCTCCGGCGACGCCTCCTTCAGCACCTTGTGCCGCCGCCGTTGACTCAGTACCCGCCCCCGCCGCCTCAGAACCTGATGCCGCCGCCGCTTCAGCACCTGGTGCCCTCGCCGCTGAGGTTCCTGCCGACGTAGGCTCCTTCGGCCGTCCGCCCTCTCGTGTAAGTTCTCTTTCAACTCGCCCTTCCCCTCCCTATCTAGTGCTAGATACAACTGCTACATGAATGACCTAGGGTTCTTGATGCCTCCCGTGAGATCCTGTTAGTTGCCTCTAGTTCTTGATGCCTAGGGTGAGCTAGTGGCTACGGATTCAGATTTCTGTTGGATCTGTCATTCTGTCAATTACTGTAGTAATATATGATTACAGTGTTTGCCTCTAGTTCTTGATGCCACTGCATTTCCTTTTGGATCTGTTAATTGCCTCTAGTAATATATGATTTGTGTTCCATTGCACTTCCTTTTGGATTTGTCAACTGCCTCTAGTTTTTTATGCCTGCTCTGCATGAGGACAAGTGCCTCGCATGCATCTGTAGAAATTAGCAAAATTAAATCAGCATGTCATTTCTCTATCAAAAGGAACATAAGTAGTGTATAAAAACTGAAATGTCCATAGTCATTTCTCTATCAAAAGGAACTTATGGCTGCGCTGAATGGCAGACTTGGAGGCTGTAGACTAGCAGATCTCCAGATGGATGGAGTGGTCGCATGCGCTCCATTCGTTCATCCGCCAGTTATTCGCTTCACCTCCCCAGGACACATGACAAGAGGTAATTTCTTTTCTTGCTTTATTCCTCACGTGAGCTACAATTTATGGATGAGGTACGATCTCTTGGCTAGTTGCATAGGAGCACGAAGTGTACTTGTGAACATAGGCTAATTTGATAGATGTGCATATGCCGATTCAGTCCATGGGCAATACTATAAATTGTAATAAAAAATTCTTGCTTATGTTTGCTTCAGTAGATGGAACAAGTCTTGATTTTTTTTTCTTATCATCATTGTAGTCTAGTAACGATGGAGGTTCCAGTGATCTGACGGTGTGAGGAATTCAGAGCTGAGTTGTGCTATTGTAAATAACAACTTGTGATCTGTAGGATGACCCTGTGCAAACATGAAATTTGGAATGCTTATACAATTAATGTGCAATGTCACTTATACGGTCTGATGCATTGTTAGATGCAGTTTCTTGCAAATCTTGTATCAATTAAATAAAATTCACTTTAGCACACAGATGTTTTACAACCAAATATATTTGCATTGTAAGATGGGGTCTAGACAATTGGTTCTAAAAGAAGGAATTTCGCAAACAAAAATTGATGCTTATAGTTTTGCTCAATTAGCTCGTTCATCCTATCACACTGATGCATTTGTATGTTATGTTGATTTCAGTCCATTTCATCCTTTGTGAGAAGAGTGGAGGTAGGTATATTTTGTAAACAATATTCTTCCTTATTATTTATTGTCGTGCTTCTAAACCATTTCATCTTTGCCCTGTTTCTGTATCTATAACCATTTCACCACTGCCATGTTACTGAACCAGTAACATGAAGGATTGGAGAGACGAAGGCCGTTGAATTTTTAAAGATCTAACGGTTCAAGGAGTAAATCCGTGGGACTATGATTTAGACCAATCAGAACATAGCTCTTTTGCCGTGTGTCACACAAAAACGCACGGCAAAGCTACACCTTTGCCGTGTGTAGTGTCCTGGTACATGGCAAAGAAAACTGCCGTGCATCGAATCTTTGCCGTGTGCTGGTTTCTTCCGTTGCCGTGCATGGATTGTTTGCTGTGCGCTGATTTCTATCATTGCCGTGCGGCCTTCTTTGCCATGCGTTTAATCGAGTCTTTGCTGTGCGTCATTTCTTTGCCGTGCATTTTCCTACCTTTACACGGCAAAGATTTCTTTGCCGTGCGGAGGCGCATGGCAAAGAAAGGTCTTTGCCGTGCGGAGGCGCATGGCAAAGAAAGGTTGCACGGTAGTGCCTATTTTTCCGGTAGTGACCACACCATTTCTACTGATAATCTCTACTAATAAAAGCCCCTGAGGGACTGATCCGGACGATCAGAGACGTACGATCAATTTATCCAACGCACCATACCGTCTCAATGTTTGATGGAGCGGACCACGCCCCGTCGCCCCCCACGCGCTCTCTAATTAATCTTTTCCTCTCATCGCACCAACCGTTCCATCGCCTAGAAATCTCCTTGGTCCGCCGCCAATCCTGTACGCACTGTCGTCTCGCCGGAGCGCCTGTCCTACCGTCGTCTCGCCCACGCGCCCGCCTACAGCGTCGGGAAACCGGTGCCTCCTCGCTGGCTTCGTCCACCACACCTTCCTCTAAGTGGCCAATCTCTACTAATAAAAGCCCCAGAGGGACTGATCCGGACGATCAGAGACGTACGATCAATTTATCCAACGCACCATACCGTCTCAATGTTTGATGGAGCGGACCACGCCCCGTCGCCCCCCACGCGCTCTCTAATTAATCTTTTCCTCTCATCGCACCAACCGTTCCATCGCCTAGAAATCTCCTTGGTCCGCCCCCAATCCTGTACGCACCGTCGTCTCGCTGGAGCGCCTGTCCTACCGTCGTCTCGCCCACGCGCCCGCCTACAGCGTCGGGAAACCGGTGCCTCCTCGCTGGCTTCGTCCACCACATCTTCCTCAAAGTGGCCAAGGTCGGAAAGCCTCAAGCCGAGGACTTTGATGTCTCCCAGATCCCCGCCGCCGCTAGGATAATTGACATGTAAGCACCCTCTATGTTTGTTTTTTTGATTCCCCAAGCGTTCGATGAACTGCCTATGAGACTAAACGTTTATTTTCGTTGCATGGATTGAACAGGGGAGATGAGGAAGGAGAGGCGGTTTCCACTGGAGTAGGAGACCATGCACGCGGCTTCACGATGCGCTGCTGATTAGTGCTCATCACCTTGTTCTTAATTTCCGTAATGTGATGAGGCCTGCTGCGCGCTAATGGACCAACGCCGAGCCCTCGTGCTGCGCGAGAGTCTCCAGATCCTGCTGCTGCTGCCGCCCTTTCTCCGCGCGACAGCTCTGCCCCCAAACGCCCCGCATGAGCGCCGCTCTAGCCTCCACGTCGTTGCCCTGGCAAACCCGCTGGCCCGTGATACTCGCGCTGCCCTGAACGCTGCCCACGCAGCCATGACACCTGTCGGACGCCCGCAACTCGACTTTCTTCAGCCACGGTATTCAGGTGAGTTTACGTTCAGACCAATCACTTAAATTGTACCAATAACGCAAAAGGCTTCTCTACAATCAATCTAGCTACAACTTTCCTCCATTATTCCTTAATCATGACGAGTGGCCTTGAGGAACCAGGACTCTTGCGCTTTGGCTGGAAGTAATGACCTGCATTTGGACAAAAATGCGTCATCTTCCAAGCGCACTCCAAAGATGGGTTAAACCAACAAGATAGAAATGTACTTTGTCAGTTTATGATTATTCTCCTTAAGAAGTAGAGGTTATCTGTTCTGATAGCATGATTTTCATTCTCATTCAGTTTGAGTTTCGGAGAGAAAAACAGGACCCACTGCCGGTGAAGGTCTACTCCTTGTTAAGCCATGGATAGAGATGGAGTGCAGTTTTGTTATAAAATTATGAATTGCAGATTTGGTACAACTAGAGTGATGCAATTTTCTCGCTAGAATTAGTAACTGTTATATCTCCTCCGAGCCCAAAGGATGGTGCTAATGGTTTTGCAAGTTCGTTTCCAATTGAATTCTAGCTTGTATTATCTTCTTCTCTAATTTTTTTGCACAAAACCAAAACTTCTTCTACAAAGTTTACTCTTATTTTTCCGTAATAATATATGTCTGGTTTCACTGATTTGATTGTCTTTGCTACTTGTTCACGGTCTATTTCCATGATGCTTGATGGAATTTTCTCTTACGGTCGAACACTATAAAATTGTTTATTACTGATATGCTATCAAAGAGTTATGCTTGGCTACTGGGTGCTATTTTATCAAATTCATGCTATGACTTATAATTGACTATTAGCTCATGTATAAGGAGAGCACAAGTCATGAAAATCCAAGAAACTATGATGTCATGTTTCAGTTTTTCAATAAACATGTTCATCTGAAGAGTTTTATTTCACAAGATGTTGAATGTTTCTCTCTAGAGCTAGACTTATAGAAATTTTCTGATGGATGCTTTTCACACTACTAGAAAGGTTGATATTATTTTCTCATTATCATTTGCAGGCATTGTTCAATGTTTTGTTTTTGCCTGCATGTTTGAGGAAAATAACGTAAGTGTTTCAACCATGATTATACATTATGGCAACTTGAATGCCAAATACGTGTAGGCAAACCAAAATATTATTATAATTTATGTGCATCTCTCCTAATATTTGAATCACGAGTTTGGCTGAGCACTGAGTTGAAAACGACATTTCTCTTTAGACTTGATTCCAGAACTGAGGAGCCTCTGAATACTCAATCCCGATGTCTGCATAGGACGATGCAGCGACATTGTATGAGGGAGGTTAATAGAAGGGCATGGTTCCGGTGAGCGCACGCATCAAATCCATTGTGATGTTCTTCCGCAGAAAATGTTTGGAAGTGTTCCATTGCTTTCACAAATGCGCAAATAATCTTGACGTGTAAGTACCTTGACAGAAGTTAGTTCATTTTCAGTCTATTTTTCTTCATTTTTCTTCAGATACCCATCCATTTTTTTCAATTGGCTTAGAAGTTTGAAGCGGTCATATATCTATCTCAAATGGCCTCTGGATTCAGGTTCGAATGAAAGTAAATGGTCTTCCCACATAACTCTACTGGTTAGAATTAACAGTGGAACGCTATTTTCATGTAGGTTAGCATTTTTTATGTTATACACCTGAGGATGCAATTTGTCATTTAATCTGTTTTTCACAAAGATTAGCATCTGGTAACATGTTTCATCATGTAGCCAGGTGCAAATCAATTATTTATGTAGTTCATTATTTTCGTGAATATTTGTCTGTCTTACTTTCCCATTAACCTACACATGCACTAGAAAATTGAAGAATGCAAATTCGCCGGGTAGGATTGCCTTGTTTTGCTTTGAACAGCTTGGCATCATGCAGATAGTCATTAGTCATGTGGTTCTGCTTTGTGATTTCTCCCACTATGGATAGTGGCATTGTTGTCGCCGGTGGGAAGGTGAGGCAAATTTAGCTGCACTGTGCCGAATTCAAGAATGCATGGTATACCTCTAAACTTGAAGATGATCCGGATGTCGCGTGTGATATTTCTGACTGCTTCTTCATTTGTAGGCTCAATAGTAGTTGATTGGTGTTACTTTAATTATCAGGTAGCACAATATGTTATGTATAATTTGAACAATCTCCTTCAGAAATGGAATAGAACTTGCACACTCGGATAATTTCACTAGGATTATATCCCTGTTTCTTTGCCCAGTTCCTGGTGTATGTTATTTGTCATTTGGTAAATATTTATGTTAAATAAGTGCAATTTATTTGTGCATTGGCCAATACGTGCATTGCAAGTACATGATTACTAGTGCTTCACAAGAAAGTCAAGCTTTCTTACTATGCAACTGTGGTTTAATTCCAACGAATCCCCACGGCACCACGCGGGGCAACTTCTAGTCTTAACCAACACAAGTTAACACATTTATGTTTCATACAATACCTAGTATTTATTAAATCCTAATTATCCGTTGTTCAGTCACAAACAGGGAGTTGCAAGAGCAGGTATAACTTTGTATTTTTCTTAGCACCAATTCCTCGATGACAGATTCTTCTGTTGCTTCTGCATGCATCAGTAATTGGATATTTCCATATTTGCGCAGTGGTCGTCCGTGCACTCTTGATTTTCAGATGCTGTCCGCGAATAATTAAGGACAGCGATGCCATTCTTGCAGGGATTCACATATGTCCGTGCTGCAGGCTGCACCGCATAATTCGAGTAGGCCTGAGCCAGACGGGTTGCTACATGGAAATCGAATCGAATTCCTATATGTTCCAGATGGCAGGTCGGAGTCGGACAAGCTGATGTCTCCCTGTAATAAAGCAGATCAGGTAGATCGCAAAGCAGAGCTAACATTTGGATCTTGTCTCAATCGTAAAACCTAGATAGTCTCGATTGTCGATTCTCGACAATGGCGGCATCGCTCGGTCAAACAAAAAGGCAAGCCAGCAGCGACAACAGCAGTGCAGCTCCTATACTCTCCACCGCCAACGGCAGCGTCCTGCCCGAGGAGTTGCTCTACGAGATCCTGGTGCGCATGCCGGCGAAGCCGCTCTGCCGTCTCCGCACTACCTCACGTGCAAGCATTGCCGGCACTTTTTGTGCGGCACTTTGCAAATCTGCCTCTAAATTCTATGTTTAGCGGCAGTTTTTTATTAGTGCCAATAAATCATACTCAATTAGCGGCAAATTAATGAAGAGCCTCTAATCTTCCGGCAATCAACGGCACTCCTCCAAAAATGCCGCTAATATACCGCTAATTACCGGCAGTTAGCAAAAGTGCCGGCACTATATTTGCACATAGCCCCTCGGAATATTTAGATTTTTTGCGTGTTTAGTCCCCAGCCCAGATCTCCTCTCTCTCTCATCCCACACGCACGCGGCCTTGAATTCCTCTGTCACGCCCGTGCTACGCCGCCGCTGCCACCGCCACCCACGGCTCCGACCATCGCCGACCGCCTCCGCCACTGCGGATCGCCGGCCCATCTCCACGCGGGTCTTCTCCCTAGATTCCCCGCAGCCGTGACGCTTCTCTCCTCCCGTGCGCGCCCCCACGGAAAACCCTAGTCGTGCGGCTCAGGGTTCGCCGGCGCGGCCGCGTCCCCTTCCCCGCATCTTCGGCTGCTCCCTCGTCAACGACCCCGCTCCGTCCTCCGATTCCATGGCTCCTCCAGCCCGACGCCTACGACCACGTCCGAGGTTCTCGCGTCGACCACGTCGCTGCCTCGCCTCCGGATCCCCTCCGTCGAGCACCTCCTGCTCCGTAGATTGATCCAGGGCCGGCATCGGCATCATCGGCCGCTTCCTGCTCTGCCTCCGGATCCCCTCCGTCGAGCACCTCCTGCTCCGTCGCCAGCGCCCCTCCGCCGCCAAGGCCCAACACTGACAGCGGCCGATGCATGCCCAGAAGGTTCTCTCTTCCCCCTTCTCTGATCTGCCCGTGTTACCAGTGGGTAATAGCTTTTTTCTATTTCTAGTAGCAGTCCTAGGTTGGGATCGGAGGTGGTCAACTGAAATTGAACGGCGTCCTGCGGGGGCTACCACAACGCCTGCGAACTGGCATCTAGCCCCTTGCAATTTTGCATCAGGTTGCAGTTTGGGTAATTCCCATGGAGATACCAATAGTCAATTCCAAAAGATAGGTAGTTGTTTCCAGCTAATGCTGATTATTGATGTGGTTTGTTCGGACGGAATTACTGGGTATACACCCATATCGTGTGTATTCTTTTCTTACTAGATCTCTCTAGTCTTAAGTTCCACTTCTGTATATAGCTGCTGGATATCTTTTTTTTCCTGTGTCCCCATCCATGCAATGTACTTGCTCATGATCTAATCCTTGTATTTTCTTCATCCATCAGAACATATCCTAAATTGTTATACCTTTTTTTATCGCCAGGGACCATGACATCCAGGGCCTCCTTGTCGACAACCAGCGTTTTCCCATCGAGCATCGCCGACCAGACTGCGTGCATGAAGGTCGAGGTGCACACCGTCGCCGGCGAGCGTGGAGGTCGAGCAGATCCTCGCCGACGTGCGGGTGCTCGCTGGCGCGTGCATCACATCGTCACCGAGCCTCGCTGGTGGTGGCGCACGGCGTTGTGATCCGCGAATCAGCCCACGAGCGCCGTCCGTTTCCATCGACGATGAATGTCATGCATCATCTGGTGAGTCCACTCTCCTATTTTTTCGCGAATGTGTTTGGAATTTGATGTTCGGTTGCATGCATGGATTAGTCTTCAAATCTAGCCCAACTCTGATTTCGGGATAATTGTTGCCCACGATGTGTTCGTTAAAATGCCCATACCCACCATTGATATGTATTTATGTTCAAATGGTGTGATCTCATTGTCGAATTTGTAGTTGCCATGAATATGATTTTGATACGAGGCAAAATCTCATCTCATACCTAGTAATAAGAAGAGAATGGACCGCAGTCTGCAACATCCAATAATTGAGGTGCTTCACCAAGCTTAAGAAAATAACAAAACAGTATAAGATAAATGCAATCTGCTGCTGCTACTAATGCGTGCCACACTTCCTATAAAGTCTGGTTCAGCTAGAAGGAAAAGAATTGTGGATATCCTTTGGGTGAGAAAGACTTTTTAATCTGGTTTTGCCTCTCTTAAATGCTTGTTGAGTTACACATTGGATATTATGATCATAACAAGTGGTACTTTTGGAGTTTGGGTCACTTCCATTCTATTTATGTTAGGAATAATAAAACGAAAATCAACAAAACAAGGAAATGAAGATCCAGCCAATACCTTAACCATCTAATAGGTTCTCTCTGCAATAGGAATAGTAGAGTCACCTGGAATAAAAATGCTTAAAAATCACTCCATCATGCGCTTATAGTTAGTTATAAATACAAGTTGAGCTTAGTGTCATAAAGAGTCCTAACCTCCAAATGAAAACGGATCCAAGGGTGAAATAATAGACTTGGATCCTTTGGGTGAAATAAATACTTGTATTCCCATATCCTAGTCTGCTATAGCTGAGTGATTTTCCATCCTATATTAAGTTATTTGGCAGCATGTTGAAAGTTTCTTCTGCTGGACCAGAGGCAGAAGAAACTTGTTTTTTGAGTAAAAAGTCCCTGGAATATGACTTGAGTTATTAATTGGATTTCCTGAACTCTTAATGATTACAAAGTGCAACTAAGGTGGCTTTGTGTTATTGTTGCCTCGCTATTTATTGCTTGTGTTATTGTTGCCTTGCTTGATCTTTGCTAAACGAGAATAAATTTCCGTTTCTGAATCACCTCTCTTTATGAATTTGAGATGATTGACTTGTGTGTGTTGCGTCCACCAAAATGTCACCACTATTCCAGTCCAAAATGTTGTCTAAAATGTTCTAAATGCTCCAGCAGGTCCTCGCCGACGTACAGGTGCTGGCTGTGCATCCTCAGCGAGCAGCTAGGGCGTACTCAGTCCGAGTCGGCCAAAGCCGACAACATCCGTATCCAGGGATATCGAGAAGGGCAGGTTACCCGTCTGTTTAATTCCTTAGAATCAAAGGGCAGGCTCCGTTACTACTCTTGTTCAAATTGAGACCAAAACCCTACTACCAGTTCATGTCATGATTCAGTTTTAGCGCTGAGATTCTATTTTTGGAAAATTTGTGTGGATGTTGTGAATGCACTTGAAGTATTAAATCACATGGTTAGCATAGTTAGGATTTTTTTATTCCACAGAACCTGCTAGAGAAACTTTTGGGGCTTTCATGCACATACAAAGCAGCTCTTGTGGTGTTGACTCTTGAGCTGCTAGAGCCGCTCTGTCCATGGAAGTGTTTAGATTGCTGGCATGTCAAGCATTAGGGTTATAGCTTCAATGAAGCCTTGTCTTTGACCGGAAAATCAATGATGTCTCACGCGCCGGTCTGTCCGTCTCCTCAATTCCATTCTCCCATCGCTCGGATGATGACGGCGATTGGGTAATCTAACATTCTACACGGTGTGGTCTATTCTCCCACTTCTCTGCACCAATGACAGAGAAACCTACATGCAGTTCTTCTTGGATGCCATGGTTGCAGTGGTAGGGCCTCTGTTTCTATTTCTTATTTTGGTAGCATCAGTAATTGCAGGATGTCAATTTATTTTGGCACCTTTTGGCCGTTCCAAAAATTGAAACCAATTTTGCATTTGCTCCCTAGTGATTTCACTGGATATCACAGTTGCAACTAATCTGCTACAGAATTTGCTAGAGTGTGTTCAAGGTAGGACACAACGATACTAGTTAGTGATGTGAGGTGTCAGTTATTGCAGCATTACACATTAATGGTAGATGAAGAGGTAATGGACTAATGGATTTCAGAGTTGTAAAGACTTCACGTCTCTAATTCTGAATGAGCATGCTCCCATGAGAAAAAGTCGCAAACATGGTGTAGAAGTTAGCGAACATTATGTGCGAACATCCCGCAAAAATGATCTTTCTTGACATCGATGAGCTTGAGTTTCATGCTTGCATTAGCTTTACAGGAACACATGGACACTACTTTGAAATTTAAAATCTTCTAGTATTATAGAAAATTGGTTGACCTTCTACTTGCATTGTTGCATATTGCACAAAGGATTGCTGGCAGTTTTAATTTATCAGTTTATGTCATTATTGTCTGCATTGCACGCTACTAGAATATAGTATTATTGTTTCAGTGAGGGTTTTATTTAGTACCATGATTGATCATTTAATACTGGATGCTACTGAATTCACAAATCTGCAGGTTAGGGATCTTCTTCGTGAAAAGAGTTCATTTAAAAACCAACCGGACTGGGTTACAGTTCTTGATGGATCTCGGGAAGGTGCATATGAATGGGTAAGATGCTGGCCATATTTATCCATAAATTCTCTCAACTATTACTTCGTCCCCTGACTCTTAGAAATTCCTGTCAATATTCCCTGTCTATCTAAGGTTCAATATGAAAAAAATAGTATCAATGTGCATTTTCAATTTTTTTAGAAGACTACATTCTAGGTTTTTTTAATTATGAACTGATATACGCCAGTTTAGATCTCAAATTTTATGTAACCAGAGCTCAAGGTGACCACTAACGAGACATAGTATGAGGTCGTGTCATCTCCTGATATACAACACTTATACACCTTTACAGTATTTAGGAATTGTTCATAAGCTGTGCTGCTTTGTTTAGTTTATAGTGCAGGGATACATAACATGTATCACTCATTTTCTGAACCATCTGCTATTTTTATTTGAATGGGAACCCTCTGCTGATGTTAAGCATAGATCAAAGTAACAATTTTCAGAACCTATTTTAAGAACCTGTTGGTGGTGCAATCTCTTGTTTATGTTTAGTCGGATTTATTATTCATATAAACTACTTAAAGGAAAAGTTTGTTATTCTGGATGAAGCTACCATGTACTGCTAAAAGTATGTAACACAATTCCTATTGTATTGGATGTGTGAGAAACTTCAGAGCAACTCAAGTTAAAATGCAATTAGACGTGTAAACGTCCTCCATAAAGAGCAGGCAGGTCGTCTTCACAAAAGCTTAACTGCATTCTAGTAACTGTGTTTCAAGGCTAATGCATTTTGGACAGAAGATATTTTGCTGTCATTTAACCAACATTTAATCTGACATAAAGTCCTGCATCCAGTTGTCATTTGGTATTTTGGTTGTTCACCGCTACTTGTGATCTAAAGTTTTGTTAAGTTAGTCCATGTCCTGCAGTTTAATTTCTGTAATTAGTGTGCTATCAAACGTGTTCGGTGTTTGGAACCAAATTGCTGGACATGACTCATGAGAAGTGGTTCGGTTGCTCCTAGTACTAGTACTAGTAGGTCTATTTTTCTTTCTGTTCGAGGCTAGCACTAGCAAATGTGAAGTCTGGTTGCCTGAATGAAACAAGTAATTGAACTGTAAACTTCTTGGCAACTTTTATCCATGGATTTAAGATGTGGAGAAATGCTTTAGTCAGCTAACTGCTGGAACAAATGATGTGTTATTGTGCTTTACATTTCACACTATAACATCTCAATATCTTACTAGATGCAAGGTATGGCTGATAGTATATAATAGCAATGCTCTGAAAATACACTATAAAAACACGTGCATTTATGAAATCTGCTGCAGTACATGGATTTATTTTTCGAAGTTTATGCGTGTGTCTTGTGAAAATGCACTCACGATAGAGCTACAAATTCTGTTTCCAGTAACATTAAAAATCTCTCGGTTCTCACTTTCATATGGACTATTGCAATGCTGACGGAGTGTTTGCTTCTGTGTTTATTCTGTTTATTCTAGATGTGATGGTAGGGTGCTGACATTGGAGGAACAAGCAAGCGAATCGGGAACAAATGAGGAAGTTAGACAAGTAAGATGGAAGCCAGTTAGATGAACCATGTTAGATGAACCTTGTTGTGTATTTTATCTAATGGTCTCAAACCATATTGTTCATGATGTGGCGATGAACACTGTTGGTCATGGAAGTTAATTAGATGCATGGATTGTGAATCCTTGAATGTTTCAAAATGTTGGTTTCAAACCTAGATTGCTTGGAAATATTGGTTTTAAACATTGCTTGACTTCTTGAGTGTGATGTATGCTTGATTGTAGATTGCTTGAATGTTTGCAGGCAGTATAGCAACCTTAAAAATGCCTAAGAAAATAATCAGCGGCACCAGAATTAAAAGCCTGAAAAAAGTAATTGTAGGCATCCTTTAAAAGTGCCGGTAAAAAGTTTAGATGGTATCTCTAGAAAAGTGCCGATAAGAAGATTTCGTGACATTTTTCGAAAAGTGCCGGAAAAAGATTCTATGGCATTTTCGGAAAGTGCCACCAAAAGATTCCGTGGCATCTTTCAAAAGTGCTGACAATACTAACTAGCGGCATTTTTGGAAGTGCCTTAAAATACAATTAACGGCACTTTTCTAAAAATGCCGGCAATGACCTACCTCGACTGGAATAAACGCAGCACTTTTTTTTGTGCCTTGAAAAATCTTTGCCGGCACTTTTGGTGCCTTTGCCGGCATTTTTTTGTGCCGGCAATCTGGGTACCTGTCGCAGTGCCGGGCCATCTGCCGGGCGTGGCGATCCCTCCTCTCCGACTCGTTCTTCGTCGCCGCCCATAGTGCTCGCCACGGACCGCTCATCGCCGCTTTCAAGCGGGAGGCGGTGGGCATCGACATCCTGGACATGTCCGGCCAAACCGTGAGGCAGATACCTTTCGAGGATTGCCCTCTTCATCGATACGCGATTGTGGCGTGCACCAACCTTGACCTGTTTTGCTTCATCAGCAGGGACGGGCGTCCCCGCGTTCTCGATCCGGCCACCGGTGCCGTCTCCCTCGTGTCCCATGATCACGCAGAGTTCTACCACAACAGCCGCGACACCAGTCTTGCGTTTGGCCGGCTCCCCTCAACAGGGGAGACCAAGGTGCTGGCCATCACCCTAGAGCACAGGAATCCCGCCAGGTCCTGCAAGATCCTCACCCTGGGCGGCGCCGGCAAGTGGAGGAAGACAGGTTGCCCCTCGTCTTCATTTACAACTTTTCCTAGGTCTACGGCCCTTGTTAAGGGGGTCCTCTATTTTCTGGGCTACACCGGCTCCCGCTTCGATCACATTGCCGCATACGACCTCGACATGGAGAAATGGCGGCCGGATCTTCTTTACCTCCCGCTGTTAATGTCAATCCAAAGGCCCGTCACCTTGGTTGAGCTGAGTGACTGCCTGGTTGCAGTCGAGTACCGCCCTACCAAAAGCAACGCTTCCATTGATTTGTGGTTTCTCACGGACACTGAGAAGGTTCGCTGGTCAAAACGGCACACCGTCACCATCCCATACCAAAGTTGCTGGAGTCCGTGTGACGCAAGTCACGGTTATCCCTTGTGGGTACTCGATGATGGTAAGATTGTCTTCTGGATATCGCAGTACTGGATTTACGATCGAACACACAGAGTACATTCGCTGTGGGTCTACGATCCGAGGACAAACATTTGTACAGGTAGTGTTGAGATGCCATGCTATGCCTTCGCCGGTGTGTAGAAAGGGAGCTTACTTGCTGGTCTTCCATGGATCAAGAATTAAGCGGGTACATGATTGATGTACGTTCGTATGGTACATTATACGGATGAGTCCATACTTTTACTTTGAGATTTGATGACAGTTATCTTATTAATTACTTTCCCCGCAAAAAGGAAGATAATATCTTGCTCCCTCCAGTCAAAAAATAAGTATTGTTTTCGACATAGTTTAGTTAATTAAATGCTATTTAAGAATTTCGCAACATAGATCGATATCGTGCAAATATGTAAAATGGGTAACTGAAAATTATAAACCTACAAAAATGGTTGTTTCCAAGTGTCATGATATTTACCGAGTACAATTTATCAGGCACTTGGCAACTACTTGGTAAACAGGCCTATATGATGATTCCTTTTCAATTGACACTTTGCAAATCTAAAGGTATAATAGAGGCACCCTCATGGGGGAACCTGGTAAATCAGATTTAACTAACTTTAGATTTTACCTTCATCAAATCCGGGCCGTCCGTTTTTTTATCGTGACGCTATAAAAGGTATCCCACAAAGCGAAACCCTAGCCGCCTCCCTCCAATCGCCTCGAAAAGGAAGATGAGTCCGATATGGTACATTATACAGATGAGTCCGATCCATACTTTTTCTACATAGTTTAGTCAAACAAATGCTATTTAAGAATTTCCCAACATAGATCGATACCGTGCAAATATGTAAATGGTAACTGAAATTTATACACCTGCCAAAAATGGTTGTTTCCAAGTGTCATGATATTTGCCGAATGCAATTTATCAGGCCTATATGATGATTGTTTTCAATCGACACTTTGCAAATTCAGTGTATATGCTGAGTGTGTTCATAGGGCACTCAACATATACACCGTATAAAGAGGCATACACATAAAATACCTAGCAGATTTTGTGCTTGGTATTGCCGTAAATGGAAACTACATACTGAACCCTGGTACGGCCGTAAATGGAAACTACATACTGAACCCAATCACATTGTACATCCAATTGCCAATTAAACTAACCAGGTTTTTTTTTAAGCATAGAAAACTTTGGCCATTTGGGAGGTGGACCTGAACAAACGAAGGTAGTCTATTTTTTTCTCAAAAAGGAGGCTACGCAAGCTTCTGCATTAGTAGATGTATGCGGCTTTTTTTTTATGAAAATCAAATCCACCTATACCCATGTTCTTCTGGCTATTTTTGAATTAAGCTATGCAAATTCCAGAAATTTAATGTATCGCTATAAATGCATAGTGTTTGTGGTTTATCTCAACGACCCCCACGCCACCCTATTTCGGGTCACTTGGTGAAGTATATCTATCGTTGTTGTTTTTGTTTAACATAGTCAATAAAAGTACATATGCAACATCGTTCAACAACATTTATGTAATTTTACTCTATATCACAGGATGCTTTATGTAAGAAAGTCAAATTTTCTTACTATGCAAGTATGGTTTAATTCCAATGAATCCCCCCGGCACCACGCGGGGCGACTTCTAGTCTCAATCAACACAAGTTTCAACACATTTTTGTTTGAAATAGTACCCAGTACTTCCTCTATTTTAGACACTTCAAAGTGAATTAGATACACTTCGAAGTGAAGTAGATACACATCATAGTGAGTGAATAGATATACAAGATACATACCAAAATAGATGGATCTACTAAAACTTAAAATATGTTAAATCCTAAATATCCTTAGTTTAGCCACGAACAGGGCAGTAGTTTGCAAGAGCAAGCATACATAAACATTGTCCAATTCCTCAATGCACAGATTCTTCTCTTACTTCTGCATGTATCAATAATTGGATATTCCCATACGTGCGCAATGGTCGTGACGTCCGTGCACTCTAACCATCCTTGATTTGCAGACGCCGCCAGTGAATAATCAAGGAAAGCGATGCCATCCTTTGCAGATATTCAGATATGTCCGTGCTGCTGTGCATAATTCGAGTAGGCCCGAGCCAGATGGGTTGCTACCTGCAGATCGAATCGAACTCCGATGTGTTCATTATGGCAAGTCGGTGTCGGACACGCTGATGCCCCTCTAAGATTTCAAAAAAAAAAAGCTGATGCTCCTCTAATAAAGCAGAACAGGTAGATCCCAAAGCAGAGCTAGTATTAGGATCTTCTCCCAATCGTAAAACCTAGATAGTCTCGAGTCTCGGGCTCTCGGCAAAAGGCGGTGCCGCTCTGTCGAAGAGCAACGGCAACGAACAGAGACAACCGCAGCACCGCTCCTGCCATCTCCACCGCCAACGGTAGCGTCCTGCCCCAGGATTTGCTCTACGAGATCCTGGTGCGCATCCCGGCGAAGCAGCTTTGCCGCCTCGGCGCCATCTGCCGGTCATGGCGGTCCCTCCTCTCCGACTCGTCCTTCGTTGCCGCCCACAGTGCTCACCACGGACCGCTCATCGCCGCCTTGAATCTTGAAATTGACGAAGTCACCACATGCGCCTCGTTGTCGATGAAAACGTCGCCTACCACTGAATGAATATTCCGCCTTTATAAAACACACATATGTTAAACCTGGGATTTAAACTCTGGTGAGCTAGAGGTAAAACAACCCTCCTAACCACCCAATCTCAGGTTGGTTCCCCATTTAACAGGATCTTGGTTCTACGAGAGTGGGTTACTTGTTCTCTACCATGATTAGCATGAACCTCACAAAACATGGCCACTACCCAATGGTCCTATTGACCAATTATTCTGGCCTGAATAACCATTGTGTTTAGGCTTGCGTGTATTTCATGTAATAGTTATTATGTTTTTTACTACCTCTTTCTTGATGATATTTCTGAAAGTCGTTTGACACAGATGTAATGATCACTTTGTGATTCGGATTCCCGAAAATGTTACAGTTCTGATACACACAAGAGTATTTTATTGGCTGGCATCTCTCGAATTAATTAGCGCAATATAGGATTTCTTGTACAAACTATGGTACTTTCTTTGTTGTAGTCTTCATTTAATCTTTGAAATTACCTTTTAAATGGTGTGTTTTAACAACCTTTGGGCATATTATTGTGCAGATGATTATTTTCTCAACTTAATAACGTGGAGCTGATAGACTTTGTTACAGAACATTGGGATATGGCTCTAGTGCAACAAACTTTTAACGAAGAGGATACCCGGTCTAACATATCGCTCCCGATTGTTGAATATTCTGAAGATTTTCTTTCTTGGCATCTTGACAATAGTGGTATATTATTATCAAGCCAGGGTATAAACTCCGTGTTGATCTCCTGATCCGTTGGAACAGATCGGGAACTATTCTGGACAGGGATCAACGAACCTAAGCTATTTGGAAGCTGTACTGCCCTCCTAAAGTCCAGCAGTTTTAAGAGATTCAGCCACAATAGTCATCCGTTGAGAATGAACATTGAAATAAGAGGGGTAGAGCTTGACTCTCGGTGTGCTGTATGTTCAACTTTGCTTGAAGATGGGGAGGAATTTCTACTTCCGATACAAAGAAGTGAAAAAACATGTGGCGTGCACTTCAGATGGAGGATGTCCATTTCGGACTGTTTGAAGGAATTCAATGGGTGATCCAATTTTTGCTGCAGCTGGGGAGAGTGAATGTGGCCGCTGATGCTTTACAAACTGAACGGATGGCCCTTCTGCGTGCCATTCCAATTGTTGAACAACAGGTAATTATCAGTCCAATCTTCTGCACGGATTGTCTTGTAGTTAAGCAGGCTATGTAGTCTACTGCGTGTTATTTATTTATTAGGATGGGCCTTATGATACTACATGCCAAATTCCTCTTAAGCACTTCGTTTAATCAGTTTAGTTTTAATTGCACCCCAAGGGCTTGTAATAAGGCAGCTCATGCTTTGGCTGCATTAGGTGTTGGGAGTGAAATTAACATCTTGTCGTATGGTTGGTGAACCTCCTACCTGACCTAAACTTTCTGGTTGCCGATGATTGTGTTGCGTCATAATGGAATATATGTGTTCATTAAAAAAATGCCTTGACAATTTTCTATTCTTGCTGCATGGCATTTTAGAAGGGATGATTGGATTCTAAATTCAACATAGTTATTGTCTTATGCGATATTTTTTTGTCTAGATGTCACTGCTTTTTGTTATTTGTGTAGGCTTATCGACAAAAGAATGTTTACATAATCTATTTCTGTTGTTTGTGAAAAATAATGAGGTTAATCCTGGAATGTGAGAGCTGCTAGAGGTCAATCCAATAATATATCTACTATTAAGGTGTTTTCACAAATATGATGTAACTCTGAACCCGTTTAAAACAAGGGTTCTTGTTTTTTCTATTTAGAAAGCATATAACTATTTGATTATTCCATAAGTTAGTATATCCATGTGTGTTAACCGTTATTGCGCTAAAATTTCAAATTTGCAACTTTCCTATCTTGCCTCTATTGATATCGAGTTGCTCAGGTGATTTTTAATTATTGACTAGGTATTTTTCCCTACAGCACTGTTACTGTAACGATTCTTGATATTATACCATTAATTGTTGACGATGCCCCTAAGAGTCCCAGCTGTTGGAGAAGTCTGCTGCTAATGTATGATTTCTTATCTGCATCTTGACTTTGAATCTATCAATGTAGTACTGGTTCAGAATATAGTTCCTCCCTATGTGGTTCCTTCTCCATTAGATGTCGTAAAGATGTCCAACAACGATGATGATGATAAGATGGATGATCCTGAGTCCGGCACCTGGCACTGAGAGTGAGAAGTTGCGCAAGACTGTTGACAATCTTTCTGACAAGCCGGATTCACCTCGTTGATGGCTTAGTATAGCTGCTTATCTGTTCAAATGTTGGTGTCTATAGCCAAAAAAAATCATGTCAGTCTTTGAATTTTGGTTGCTTCATTTTTAGATCAATGATGGAGAAGTCTCTTGGGTTGCTCACACAAAATTTCCTGCTGTTACTCACCATGGAGGTGGAAAAATCTGTATTTGCTTGCTTCTCTTTCGAAAATTCATGGTGTCTAAAATGGTGATTGATTGGTATGACATCATTATATTGAGCAATTGACATGATCTCAGTTGATGAAGCCGCAAAGTATCTCCTCGGAGAATGCCATAAGGAGTCCAATATGAGAAGTTAGTACTCGCATTTCCATTATTTAGTACTACAGTTCTATGAGTATGGGTACTAATCAAAATGAAAGATAATTTTATTTCCTCTATTGGTGATACATCAAAATGAAAGATAATTTTATTTCCTCTATTGGTGATACAGCTAAAGTCAGGAGATTTTATGACATTGCCAATGCCCGGGATGGTCGGCAGCGTTGGGTCCTGACTTGAATAATGGTGGCGATCCTATGGGTCTCTCTTGTGTGAAGATGAAGACCTCCTTCGTCTTGATCTGGCCGAAGTGATGAGTTCCGGAAGGCTCCGCGAGCGATTGTAACAGTGTACCTTATGCCTGGAGTTTGCTGGATCGGGTGGTATTCGATCGTGTGCACCCATGCTTTTATTCCGATCGTTTGGTTCTGGAGGGAGCAGTGCGAAACTCTGTTATGTGTTGTCATCAAGTGACATTGATCCATGGTGAAGTCAGAAGAAGAGAATATCATGAAGACTGGATTGGAGGACTAGCTAAGGGAGGTTCAATCCTCTACGCTGTTGAGGGACTTGCTTGGTGTTCCGGACTTTGCAACATTGGTATGAAAGTGGGGGCGACAACACGGGTGAAATTCAGAGTCCTACCTTTCAGGGTGGAAATCCAAGGTCTGGCCTTAATTGGTTTTGCTTGGCAATGACTTGAAGATATTATTTTGAGAGTGGTGACTATCTTCAGGGTGAAAACCTAAGATCTTTGATCGGGCGATGATTCTTCTTGGAGGTGTCGCTTTTGGAGAGTCTGAATTTCAGGTGTTGTCTTGGTGGTGGTAGTATTGTTGTTGCTAGGTGCTGGAATACTTTATTTCTTAGTCTTCTCTTTCTTTTTTTTGGTTGTGTGCATCTGTACTGCCATTAGGGTATTGCATTGTTGAGAGGATGGGTGTAATTGATATCTTCTGATATTAATTTATTCCCTTTATCGAAAAAATGCGCTCTCTTCACTGAAGTAGTGTTTCTAGATCTGTTCTTGAAGCTTGTCATTCAGACACAAGTATTCACAAGAATGCCTGCATTTTGACCACGGGAAAAAACCAAAAGCATAAAATTTTATGGTATTTCCTATTATTCAAAAAGACCCACTATATTCCAAACTTCTAGATCCAATATGGAAGCCATTTCACGAGACATTTACGTGCTTTATTTACCGCGGCTTCCACTACCATCAAGTAAACTGCTGAAACACTTTACGGTAAGCATGATACGACCCTTCCAGGTAAATCTCATCGATTGGTGGACCCATTACATATGCATTATATGCTTCTGGAATTTTTGTGAGCCCTTCGTAAATTTAGTATAGCAAGCTGATTTTTCTGTTTATGTTGGATGCTGAAGCACAAAATGTAACCAAATTAAAATAACCAGTACCAAGTTGAAATCTCTTATTTTTAGGTACGGTTAGAGATTATGGCTTCAACAGTTGAACTGATTCAGAGACTATCGCTGAATTGTTTTGAATTTTTATAGTGAGTTGTGAATCATAGATTTGCATTGCAAACAAAAATTTGAGGACCCGTGGCAACGCACAGGCATTTGTACTAGTATAGTTAAATTGGGTGTGATGATCAAGTAATTCTCATATCCTAACTGTTGGAGATATGCCCAAGAGGCAATAATAAAAGTGTTTATTGTTATATCTTAGTGTTCATGAGAAATGTTTACATCTCATGCTATAATTGTATTAACCGGAAACATTAATACTTGTGTGTTTTGTAAACATAAAGGAGTCCCTAGTAAATCTCTTGTTAAAATAGTTTGTTGATTAATAGATGATCATGGTTTCCGGGTCATGAACATTGGATGTTATTAATAACAAAATCATATCATTAGGTGAATGATGTGATGGACATACACCCATAGTAAGCGTACCATATGATCAAGTCATTAAGTTAGTTGTGCTTCAAGCTTTAAGATACATAGTAACCTAATCCTTCGACCATGAGATCATGTTAATCACCTACACCGGATGGATGCTTTGATGACACCAAACACTACTTCGTAAATGGGTTGTTATAAAGGTGGCATTAAGTGCTCGGAAAGTATAGGGTTGAGGCACGTGGATCAAGAGTGGGATTTGTCCATCCAAATGACCGATATATATACTCTGGGCCCTCTCGGTGGAATGTCATACAATTAGCTTGCAAGCATGTGACTGACTCACAAGGGATGTCATATCACGGTACGAGTAAAGAGTACTTATCGGCAACAAGGTTGAACTAGGTATGGAGATACCGACGATCAAACTTCGGATAAGTAAAATATCGCGAGACAAAGGGAATCGTTATTTTATGTAAATGGTTCTTTCGATCACGAAGTCATCGTTGAATATGTGGGAGCTATTACGGATATCCAGGTCCCACTATTAGTTATTGATCGGAGAAGAGTCTCGATCATGTTCGCATATTTCTCGAACCGTAGGGTGACACACTTAAGATTTGATGTCGTTTTAAGTAGATATGGAATATGGAATGGAGTTCGAATATTGTTCGGAGTCTCAGAAGGGATCCAGGACATCACGAGGAGTTCCTGAATGGTCCGGAGAATAAGATTCATATATAAGAAGTCACTTTCCAAGTTTGGAAATGATCTGGTGCATTTATGGAAGGCATAGAATGTTCTAGAAGCTTTCGAAATAAATCACTATGGAAGGTGGAGTCTCGGATGGACTCCACCAACCCTAGCCGGCCAACCAAGAGGGAAGGTGGAGTCCATGGTGGACTCCACCACCTTGGCAGGCCAAGGTACAAGGAAAGGGAGCAATCCCAATCCACCTAGGTTTCCCCATTATTGCATTTTTTGGAGTTGGACTTCAAATTGGTTTTGGGGCAACCCTAGGGGGTGCCACCTATATAAAGAGAGGGAGAGAGAGAGGAGGGGGCAGCACACACTTGGCCGCACCACCCAAGGGGCACCAAGGCCGGCGCCCCAAGCACCCCCTCTCTGAAAACCTAGCTACTCCCTCCTCCTATTTCTCCTGCGGTGCTTACGGCGAAGCGCTGCCGGAGATCTCCACCACCACCATCACCACGCCATCGTGTTGTCGGGATTCTGAGGAGGATCTACTACATCCGCTGCCCGATGGAATGGGGAGAAGGACGTCGTCATCAACAATGTACGTGTGACCGAGTTCGGAGGTGCTACCTGATTGTGGCACCGTCAAGATCTTCTACGTGCTTTAGAAAGCGGCAAGTGATCGACTACATCCACCACGATATTTATCTCATTAACGCTTAGCGATCTTGGAGGGTATGTTGATCTCCACCTCATTGCTACCATCTACTAGATTAGATCTTGGCTTGTTATTTGTTCTCGCGGTAGGAATTTTTTTGTTTTCTATGCTACGAATCCCTACAGTGGTATCAGAGTCGTGTCTATGCATAGATTGGTTGTACGAATAGAACACAATGGTTTTGTGGGCATTGATGCTTTTGTTGTCATTTGCTTATCGTGTATTTTGCATCTTGCGGCATGGTGGGATGAAGCAGCTGGGCTAACCTTACATGACCGCGTTCATGATACTTGCTCCATGCTTGACATGCAACTTGTATTGCGTAAGTGGCTTTGCGGGTGTCAGTTTCTCTCACCATAGTTAAGATCCAATTTACAATTTGCAATTAACAACACTTGTATTAGCATTGTAGTTCATGTTCATAGGTAGATCGGATCTTATTCAAACCCTCAGCCACGTAAAATATGCAAACAAAGTTAGAGTCGTCTAACTTGTTTTTGCAGGGTTTGGTGATGTGATATGGCCATGATGTGATTATGAATATATTTGATGTATGAGATGATCCTTATTCTATTGTGGCAACCGTCAGGAGCCTTATGGTTGTTTTAATTTCGTTTCGATTCATCATGAAGTAGTTTTATCTCAAAGTAGTTGTAATAGTCTCTACAAGTGGTGGACAACCATGAAGACGACGCCATGGACCTTGACGCCCCGCTGACGATGATGGAGATCATGCCCGTTGATGATGCAGATCATGCATGTGCTTTGGAGATGAAGATCAAAGGCGCAAACATAAAAGGGCCATATCATATCACATTACGAATTGCATGTGATGTTAATCCTTTTTATGCATCTTGTATTCCTTAGATCGCGACGTTAGCATTATAAGATGATCCCTCTCACTAAAAAAAATCAAGATTATAAATGTTCGTCCTTAGTTAGCACCGTTGCTAAGACTCGTTGTTTTGAAGCATCACGTGATGATTGGGTGTGATAGAATCAACATGTGCATACAATGGGTGCAAGCCATATTTGCACATGCGGAAACTAAAGTTTAAATTGACGAGCCTAGCATGTATAGACATGGCCTCGTAACACGGTAGACCGAAAGGTTACGCATGAATCATATAGATGATATGATGAACATGTCGATGTTTGCCACTGAAGCTACATCATCTCTCATGATGATCGGACTTGGTGTAGTGGATTTGGTTTGTGTAATCACTAAGGCAGCATGAGGGATGTTGTTTTGAGTGGGAGTTCACCTAGTTAATTTTATCCTGGACATAGTCTAAATTGTATTTAAATTAAAATTTGTAGAATTGACATCCGTTTTCTACATTGCGCTAGGCTTGTAATTGACATAGAAACAATGTTAAATCTGACAAGTAACTTTACGGACTAGTACAATATTGTTAAAGAACCAAGAAATGATTAAGTCCTATTGCAAAATTTTGGTAATCCTCAAATTGCTAATTTGAAGAGCAATGATTTCAATTAGTATCTAAAATTATCTTGTCTCCGTGAAACTTGATGTTCAAGTACGTTTAAAAAGTAAGGAGCTAAAAAGTTTGTTTTCATAAATAAGCAAGGTATGAGATATATGTGATATATAAGACCTTATTACAAGATGATAGAATATAATTTAGTGAGACTACATAAACTCATAAGTTTTATGGGAATGTACGAAGGTCGAAGACGCTAGGTGTCTCGATCCTTCAACTAGTTGGGCACTAATGTTATTCGCATATCCATATGAGCCATAGTATCTTCATCATGAAGTTGTCATGAGTTGATTGATAAAATTATGAGTGAAATTGTTCATCACATTAAAAGGTTACTAATAGTGAAATCTGGAACACTTGTCATGTGATGATCAACTTCAAAGTATGAACCTCAAGGTTATTGGTATTTAACCAACAAGCCTAGAAGTTATTGATGTTGAAGTGTTTTCTGAAATAAGAGGAAAACCGAAAGAGAAACTACAAAAGATTTTGGTAGAAAGAAAGAAAAGACTAGAAAGTCTAGCTCGGGTGTATATAGATGATATGATGGGTTCGTTGCATGGAAAACAAAAAATTTCTACCGTGAACATGAACAAAAACCAAGATCCAATCTAGGAAGAAGCAAAATCTAATCTATGAAAATCAATGCAATGAGATGTACGAGAGACTAACCCTCAAAGATCCAAAGCCTTATGAGATCAGATCTCGTTGTTGATGAAGTCGATCGTCCGGTGCTGCAATCGGGCAGCACTTCCGTACTCGGTCGTGCGTACGGTGTCGATGAAGTCCGTCCTCTCCCCGTTCCAGCAGGCAGCACAGGTGTGGTAGCTCTCCTCGGAATCCCAGCAGCACGACGGCGTGGTGGTGGTGGTGGAGGAGAAAAACTGCAGGGCTTCGCCAAGCCGGAGCAGAGTTATGGTGGAGGAAGAGAGGGGGCAGCCAGACTTTGGTGTGTAGGGACTAGGGACCGGCTGCCCCTCTCCTCTATTTATAGAGGGAGGGGCGGCCAAGGCAGCCCCTTGGGCCCCACCAGTGCACGGAAGGAGAGGGGGGATCAGAAATCATCCCCTTCCAAGTTTGCTTCCCCTTCCAAAATTGCTCCCTCGATTTTAGGGATTTGATCTTATCCCTAGGGGGGCTGGCCGGCTGGGCCTTGAGGGCTTGGTGCCCCTAGCCCATTAGGCCAGACTGCACTCCCTTGGCCCATGTGGTCCCTCCCGGGGTGGTGGGCCCATCGGTGGCCCTCTGGAACCTTCTAGAAGCTCCGGTCAAACACCGAAACTTTTTCCGAACCCCGGAAAATAACTTCCCTTATATGAATTTTATTCTCCGGACCATTCCGGACCTCCTCGTGATGTCCTGGATCCCATCCGAGACTCCGAACAACATTCGGTCTCCATCTCATATTCCGAAGCTACTATACAACATAGAACCTTAAGCGTGTCACCCTACGATTCGTGAACTATGCGGAAATGATCGGGACTCCTCTCCGACCAATAACCAATAGTGGGACCTGGAGATCCATAATGGATCTCACACATTCAGCGATAATTCAGTGAACGATTTGAACCATTAACATACGATAGTGATTCCTTTTGTCACGCGATACTTTACTTGTCCGAGGTTCGATCATCGGTATCTCCATACCTAGTTCAACCTCGTTACTGACAAGTACTCTTTACTCGTACCGTGGTATGTGATCATCTCTTGTGACCTTGTCACATGCTTGCAAGCTAATTAGACAACATTCCACCGAGAGGGCCCAGAGTATATCTATCCGTCATCGGGATGGACAAATCCCACTCTTGATCCATATGCTTCAACTCACACTTTTCGAGTACTTAATCCCACCTTTATAACCACCCATTTACGCAGTGGCGTTTGATGTAATCAAAGTACCCTTTCGGTGTAAGTGATTTACATGATCTCATGGTCAAAGGACTAGGTAACTATGTATCGAAAGCTTATAGCAAGATGAACTTAATGACTTGATCTTATGCTACGCTTATTTGGGTGTGTGTCCATTATATCATTCACCCAATGACATAACCTTGTTATTAATAACATCCAATGTTCATGATCATGAAACCATGATCATCTATTAATCAACAAGCTAGTTATACAAGAGGCTTAATAGGCATGTAACATCCCAAATTTCAAATCAATAAGAGATGGTGGTTCCCAAATTTCAAATTTTAGACCTAACAAAAACTTTTATTTACATATAGTGCTATGCATAGTGTTTGTGCATTATTGTGTGACATTTCCATGGTGTGTGCTTGCAACTCTTGCCAATGTACTAAAACCCTACATTTGATCCTTTGAATATCACAAAGAAGAACAAATAATAAGAAAAGAAAGAAAAGAGAAAATCACAAAAACCCTCACATATGGCTGTGGCCATTTTTGAAAATCTCTAACCTAGGCCATTTTGGCTTGCACCATTGGTTGGAGAATGTTACTAAACACTTAATAACACTTTTGGAATCAAAGAAACTCAAATCAAATCAAATTTGAATTCAAATTGAGCTCACATGAGATAATGGTCAAATCTGCCATTTTTATCATGATGCCCTCTTTGAGCCTCTGTTTTGAGAGATTCTTAAAACAAACATTTCCAACTCTTTGCACCTCATCCAAGACCTCATCAAGATGAACAACTTTGCTCAAGATCATCCCTGCAAACTCTCTCTGGATTCCATGTTATGCTCAAGCAAAGTTGGGACTTCAAATCTGATTCTAGATTGTGCCACTTTTGATTTCTTGCAAACCAACTCAACTTTGCACCCCACCACCACCATTCTGCTCCAAACATTATTCAAATCAACTCCACCAAATTTCATTTCAAAATTTGAAAATTTCTTTCTTGCGGCCATTTCATCGAGCACATGGTGAGCACCGTGCCACCAATCCTAGACATGCTAAAATCCAGTGGACCTTTGGCTAAACCATCGAGCTTATGTCACCTTGAGTATCTCTATCTACCGCTTGCACGATGCCAAGCCTCATAGACACACTTTAGTATACAAAATATGCAAGAATCATGCCATGTTGTGGCATGACATGAGCACCACATGCCATTCCTCTCCCTGGTCGAATCCAACGTGCCAAACCATGTTAGTGCACCTCCTCTCACTCTCCTACGCATGCTAGACACCTTGCTCGACGAAACGGAGCACCACACGCGCCAGAACAAGGACGCCCATTGACGTCCACGACGCGCCAGAGCGCGCCGCGACGCGCACTGGACGCGCCAGAGCGTCGAAGCCCCTCGTCACGCTCGTCCTCCGTTTGACCTCTCCGCGCGCCAGCAGCTTCCCCACGTCACCCTCTCCACGCTGGACACACTCACCTGCCCGCGGGAACGCTGTAGACGACGACCACCTCGCTGACGTCCGCCACGGTACTGAGAGCCTCCGTCACGCGCCTGCCCTCGTCCCTGCCTCGTTTTCACCGCAATCACGCCTGGCGTGACCGCTGTGACATCGCCTACTCGCTCGCGTCATCGCCTACTCGCTCGCATCATCGCCAGCCACTCCGCGCCCCTGTAGCCGCATCGCCATGGGTGACCTGAGCCGCCCCCTTCGGCCTCGCTCCGCCGCTATAAAAGGAGGGTTCCCCTCTCCAAATCAAGCACACCAGCAGCTTCCCCTCCTCTCACTCGCTCTCCTCGACCCCTCTCTGCTCGACATTCGCCACCGTAGCCACCCAATTGCTTCGTCGCTGCCCGTGAGCCGCCGCAGAAGCTCGCTGGAGATTGACGCCATCCCAGACGAATCGCTGTCGTCCACAACGCCGCCGCAGCACCTCGCCGACGATCGCCACGCCGCGGGTGAGCCGTCGAACCCCTCCCCTCGCTGCGCCAGTAGCTCCATCTCGCCACCGACGACAATGGCCGTGAGCCGTTGGATCGTCGCCTAATCGTGCGTCCCAGAATAGCCATACTGTTTCGCGTTTTAAGTGAGACTGACGGGTGGAGCCCACCTCGTCAGGCAGCCCACGCGTGCGAGACGCGTGGTGGGCTGGCTTTCTCGTTTTTAAACGGTTTCGGCCCGTTAAGCTTTCCCGCTAGGCCCAGGATTTCAAATTTCGATTTTCAGTTTAATTCCAAATTGCTTGCCGATGCTATTTTCAAATTTGAATAGAATCAAATCCACTGGGCCAAATTTTATGAATTTGGTATTGTTGGAAATCTTGTGAAAAGCTCTATCCAACCTCACTGGTCTCAACCCAAAATTCGTTGTAGAATTAATGTGGTAAAAATAACAAGGCAGGGCCTTTTGCAACTTCAAACAATTATTAAAAATCAACCCTAAGTGATTTTGAGTTGATTCCAACTCTCATAAATCACATTTCACATACTCTACATGTTTATGCAAAAATATCACATAGTTGTCTGTATGATCATGAACTAGAGCAAAATAATGGCTATGTAGCTATTTCTAGTCCATTTAAACTTATCCAAAATTATTTCTTAATTAGTATGAGAGGTTCCCTCTCATTTAAATTATGGTCCTAATCAATTCAAGATGAGGTGTTGACTTGGTATATAGCATCTCATAATGGGTTACTTAGAGACATTAAATTGTTGCAAGAGTAAGGTTTAAATTGTATGAGGTTGATACCTCATTTAAATCCTCTTCCCCAAATAATAGATATGAAGTGTTGACCTTGGTCAACATGAATTCATACCTTATTATTATTTGAGTAAATTAAATCTTAAGAAGATTCAATGAGAGGAAATTATTTCTCTCCTACAAGTTTTCTTAACACACAAGCCAACCCCTTTTTTTTATTAGTGTTGTGATGCTAGAATAGTGGATGTGAACTAATTGAGTGATTAGTATAGCCTTAAGACTTGTTTGGTGATTGTATACCTCGTATTCGATGTTAGACGCTAGTACCGAGGAGTACCAGGAGGAGGAGGTCTACTTCCAGGAAGAAGAAGACCACTTTGATCAGTACACCAACCAAGGCAAGCTAATATTCTTGCAAGCTACATTAGTGCAAAGCTCTCCTTGAGCAAGGCACTATTACCCTATTACCTTGTGTTTTACTTTACCAATCCCAGTTTTTATCTCTCAAAGTTTTACCTTGATTTGCAAGTTTACTTTTATACTTAACTTGCGTCTAGATAAGGAGTAGTGCAAGAACATCAAAGTTAGCCTAGAAAGCTACAAGCTAGTTAGCAACCCTCATGCTTAGTTGCTAGTGCTAAATTAAAAGTGACTACTCTAGCTGGGAACTTGTGAAACTTTTGAATTCTGAAAACCTTGGAATGATGAGTCATTCTATTGAAAGATTTTGAAGGTGAATGTGACTTGAAAGAAATGGTGTTTTTGATGAAAACTGATGATTGGGTTCGTATGTGATACCATTCCAATTTTTGAGTACCCCCACAATACCTGATTATGGGTAAGGCTTTAGCTGGAAATTTACGTGTCTTAGTATGGGTTCCCTCTGAACAAGCGTCATAGAGGTTATGCCGAGGCTGCCTCCGTTGAAAGTGAAATGACGTGAACTGAGGTGACTGTCCTACCCAAGCCCTGTGCAGTTCCCAGGATAGCAGTTGGTTATCACTGGGAGGCCAAGCTCATGGGGAGAGGTGCCTATACTAGGGCGTGTAAGTGAAAGGTTAATGGTTGATGATCCGCATACTGAGTTATGATTATTCAGGGTTATCCCTGACAGATGTAATCAAATGTTGTGGCACAAGTGTGCAACCTCTGTAGAGTGTATACCTATTCAAATAGCCGCGTCCGCGGTCATGGACAGTTGGAAAGGCCATATTGTTCCGTCATCAAAACTTTTCCCAAATTATGGTTTGTGTTTTGAACTTGAAATGTGACTTTGTTTTGAATCACAACAGAGTTGTGGGAATGACCCTAATGTTCCCACTTGAGTTAGTTAGCATATGAGAAGTCTTTTTACTAAAGTTTTTATGAACTAAAATTGGCTTTATGCAAATAACCTAGAGCTTAGCATACTTTCCCTCAAACTGTTAGTGCTTACACTAGTATTAGTTTGCGAGTACTTGAAAGTACTCACGGCTGTGTCCCTGGCTATTCAAATGGCCAGACTATGAAGCTGAACAGCAGTATGAAGATGACGGCCAACAGGACGTCTACGACAACTAGGAGCCTCTTCTAACGTCAAGCATTGCCTGTGGAATAGATAGTCCACTACTACTTCGCTTCCGCTACGTGTTATGTAATGATCATTAGATCAAGTGTTGTAATGAGACTGGATCATGTGATCCTTTTTATTATAAGACTATTATGGTGTTGTAATGAATGACGACTCTATGATATTCAACTGTTATGTCTCGCAAAAACAATCTTCCTGGGATTGCGATGTATGGCATAATAGGCATCTGGACTTAAAAATCCGGGTGTTGACAAGGGACTCTTTGTTGTTTACATAACACACATGTATCAATGTTTCGGTTAATACAATTATATCATGGGATGCAAACATTTATCATAAACACAAAGATATAATAATAACCATTTTATTATTGCCTCTTGTGCATATCTCCAACAGTCTCTCACTTGCACTAGAGTCAATAATCTAGTTTACATTTGTAAAGATATAACACATTGGCCTTCTGGTGCTTATCATGTTATGCTCACGGGAGAGGTTTCAGTCAATGAATCTGACATGCTCAGAAACGTATTTATTTTGCAATTCATTTGCGTCTCCACGCATCACTAATTTTTGAAATGAGTCAGCATTATGTTCAGTCTTTTGGTGGAACCTTAATTCCGCGTTCTGAAAAATGTCACTAATATTATCACACACAATATAACTTCAAAGTTCTGACACTATAGGAACTACACCAAGTTCTCAAAGAACTCGTCGACTCAAAACACTCTCGGTCATTGTCAAAACAATGACATACTCTGCCTTCGTTCATAGAATCCGTCACAATATTTAGAACTCATCTAAATCTTGCATAAACTTCTTCTAGCTTATTGTGCTACCTTTTAATGAACACTTAGACTAATTGAGATTGAAATTTATTTTTATATGTGACAAAACTAATATCGGTGCAACGCGTTACATCGATTTGTTTGTCATTACCTCATACAAAACTATATATATCCTTGGCTCTTCCAAAGTACTATTCTTACAAGGATATTCTTACTGTTGTCCAATGATCATCACATAGATCATTCTGATATTTGCTCCTAACTCTTTAAGCATAGGACATCTGACTGTGTATTATTCGTGATCTAAAATCACTCATGTGTTTTTACTCATTGAGTGTCAAATAAACTCAAGTCTTGTTAAACCTTTACATGGAAAAGAACACCTTCTTAATATTTTTATATTGAACTACTTCAATATTCATTCTATGTACTTTGAATTAAACTTATTATGCGTTTCAATCTATCTTCATAGATCTTGACGCGCGCTAAATATGTTTCAATCCATATCCTTTCATTGAAGATTATTCTCAATGAAACCTTTTAAGCACATCAAGTATATAATTACATCATTTATAATCAATTATATGTCATCCATATATAATATTATAACTATGTCTTAGCGCTCCCACTAAATTTCTTGCAAATGCAAGCATCTTCATCGTTTCTGATGAAATCAAAACCTTTGATTATTTCATCCGGTGAAAATTCCAACTCCGTGATACTTACTTCATCCAGTGAAGTTTGTATACCTATCCAGTATTCCACGGACTAGCAAAACTCTTGGTTTGTATCTAGTATACATCCTCTATACATACTTCTGGTAAAGAGTGTATTTCTGCCATCCTATTATAATATCTCATAAAAGAAATATGTAGCGATTACTAGAATAATCCACATAGACTATAAGCCTCGCTACGGAAGATGTAATCTTATCGTAATCAACTCTTTGAACTTTGTCATAAACAACTTTTTGACAAGTTGAGTTTCTTCAAGGATATTGCATCCAACTCCATCAATTTTACAGATCCATTTACTTTCAAAAAGTATTCACCTATCTTGGATTTCATGGCACTTAGCCATTTTAACAGAGTCAGGGCCCATCATAACTTCTTTGTATGTAGTTGGTTCAATATTGTTCAAAATCAATCCTTTGTCCACAAATCATTTATTTGATCACAAAGTAAACCATACCTACAAGGTTCAATGGGTACTTCCATCTCCATGACTATAACTCTTTGTAGACATGGGAGCTATGTGTAGGATAACGTTGCATAGAAAACAAAAAATTTCCTACCGCGAACACGCAATCCAAGCCAAGATGCAATCTAGAAGATGGTAGCAACGAGGGGGTATCGAGTCTCACCCTTGAAGAGATTCCAAAGCCTACAAGATGAGGCTCTTGTTGCTGCGGTAGACGTTCACTTGCCGCTTGCAAAAGCGCGTAGAAGATCTTGATCACGATCGCTTCCGGCGCCACGAACGGGCAGCACCTCCGTACTCGGTCACACGTTCGGTTGTTGATGAAGACGACGTCCTTCTCCCCGTTCCAGCGGGCAGCGGAAGTAGTAGCTCCTCCTTGAATCCGGCAGCACGACGGCGTGGTGGCGGTGGCGGTGGAGATCTCCGGCGGAGCTTCGCTAAGCGTGCGGGAGAAGAGGAGGAGAGAGGGGCGGCTAGGGTTTGGGAGAGGGGTGGCCGGCCACCTAGGGGTGCGGCCAAGCTATGGGCTTGTGGTGGTCAGCCCCCTCTCCTATGCCCCTCATTATATAGGTGGAATCCCCAAGAGTTGTAGTCCAAGTCTTCGAATAAGACCCCAACACCAAAACTTCCCAAAGGTGGGAAACCTACTCAAGGAGGAGTCCTACCCAAGGTGGGACTCCCACCTTTTCCTTAGGTGGGGTGGCCGGCCACCTCTAGGTGGAGCCCACCTGGGACTCCTCCTTTAGGGTTTGGCTGGCCAAGCTTGTGGAGTCCTTCCGGGACTCCACCTTCCATAGTGCGTTTATTCCGGACTTTTCTAGAACCTTCTAGAACCTGCCATAAATGCACCGGATCATTTCCAAACTTGGAATATGACTTCCTATATATGAATCTTATTCTCCGGACCATTCGGAACTCCTCGTGATGTCCGGGATCTCATCCGGGACTCCGAACAAATATTCGAACTCCATTCCATATTCAAGTTCTACCATTTCAACATCCAACTTTAAGTGTGTCACCCTACGGTTCGTGAACTATGCGGACATGGTTGAGTACTCACTCCGACCAATAACCAATAGCGGGATCCGGAGATCCATAATGGCTCCCACATATTCAACGATGACTTTAGTGATCGAATGAACCATTCACATACGATACCAATTCCCTTTGTCACGCGATATTTTACTTGTCCGAGGTTTGATCTTCGGTATCATTCTATACCTTGTTCAACCTCGTCTTCTGACAAGTACTCTTTACTCGTACCGTGGTATGTGGTCTCTTATGAACTTATTCATATGCTTGCAAGACATTAGACGACATTCCACCGAGAGGGCCCAGAGTATATCTATCCGTCATCGGGATGGACAAATCCCATTGTTGATCCATATGCCTCAACTCATACTTTCCGGATACTTAATCCCACCTTTATAACCACCCATTTACGCGAGTGGCGTTTGATGTAATCAAAGTACCTTTCCGGTATAAGTGATTTACATGATCTCATGGTCATAAGGACTAAGTAACTATGTATCGAAAGCTTATAGCAAATAACTTAATGACGAGATCTTATGCTACGCTTAATTGGGTGTGTCCATTACATCATTCATATAATGATATAACCTTGTTATTAATAACATCCAATGTTCATGATTATGAAACTAAACATCCATTAATCAACAAGCTAGTTTAAGAGGCATACTAGGGACTTCTTTGTTGTCTATATATCACACATGTACTAATGTTTCGGTTAATACAATTATAGCATGATATATAAACATTTATCATAAACATAAAGATATAAATAATAACCACTTTATTATTGCCTCTAGGAGCATATCTCCTTCGAGTCTCCCACTTGCACTAGAGTCAATAATCTAGTTTACATTTGTAAAGATATAACACCTTGGCCTTCTGGTGCTTTATCATGTTTCGCTCACGAGAGAGGTTTTAGTCAACGGATCTGACATGCTCAGAACCGTATGTATTTTGTAATTCATTTGCGTCTCAACGCATCACTCATTTCCAAATGAGTCGGCCTTAAATATGTTTGGTCTTCTCGGTGGAACCTTAATTCCGCGGTCTAAAATATGTCACTAATATTGTCACACACAATATAGCTTCAAAGTTCACGACTGTCGGAAATACACCAAGTTCTCAAAGAACCTCTTGACTTAACATCCTTTGTCATTGTCAAAACAATGACATACTCTGCCTTCTTTTGTAGATTCCGTCACAATATTTAGAACTCTTCTAAATCTAGCATAGACAACTTCTAGCTCATTGTGCTACCTTTTAAACAACACTTAGTCTAATTTGAGATTGAAATTATATTTTATATGTGACAAAACCAATATCGGTGTAACACCTTACAGCGATTTGTTTGTCATTTCTTCATAAATATATATATATATATATATATATATATATATATATATATATATATCCTTAGTTCTTCTAAAGTACTCAAGGATATTCTTATCTATTGTCCAATGATCATCATATGAATCATTCTGGTATATGCTCATAACACTTTATAGCACATGATATCTGATTGTGTACATATTATTCGTGATCTATAATCACTCATGTGTTTTTACTCATTGAGTGTCAGATACACTCAAGTCTTGTTAAACCTTCACATGACAAGAACATTTTCTTAATTTTTCTATATTGAACTACTTCAATATCCATCATATGTACTTTGACTTAAACTTATTTATGTGTTTCAATCTATCTTCATAGATCTTGACACTAAATTTGTTTCAGTCCATATCCTTTCATTGAAGTTAATTCTCAATGAAACCTTTTTAATCAAGTATATAATTACATCATTTATAACCAACTATATGTCACCTACATAAAGTATTATAAATGTGTCTTAGCGCTCCCACTTAATTTCTTGCAAATGCAAGCCTCTTCATCGTCTCTCGATGAAATCAAAAACTCTTTGACTATTTCATCTGGTGAAGATTCTAACTCCGTGATACTTACTTCATCCAATTGAAGTTCGTATACCTATCTAGTATTCCACGGACCAGCAAAACTCTTGGTTGTATCTTGTATACACCTTTAATACATACTTCTGATAAGTAATGTATTTTGCCGTCCTACTAGCATATCTTATAAAAGAAATATGTAGTGATTACTAGAATAATCCACAAAGACTATAAGCATTGCTACGGAAGATCTAATCTTATCGTAGTCAACTCTTTGAACTTTGTCGTAAACAATTTTTCAACAAGTCGAGCTTCTTCAAAGATATTACATCTAAGTCTATAGATCCATTTACTTTCAAAAAGTATTCATCTATTATGGATTTCATGGTGCATGGCCATTTTAACGGAGTCAGGGCCCATCATAACTTCTTTGCTTGTAGTTGGTTTATCATTGTTCAAAATCAATCCTTTGTCCACAAATCATTTATTTGATCACAAAGTAAACCATACCTACAAGGTTCAATATGTACTTCGATCTCCATGGCTAAAACACTTTGTAGTCATAGGAGCCATGATCGTCGTGGCCGCTTCGGAACCAATTCCGATGCTTGCGCTACTCGATCATTATGCTCAGGTTCATAAACCTTATCAAGTTCTATTGTCCTCCCACTCAAAAACTTCGCTAGAAACAATTTCTTGGAAATAAGAAACATTGACAAACACTTTTGTCTTTGTCTCCATTGTGGGAAGAATTCCCAATCAATTCTCCGGGATAACCAACAAAGACATTCATCCGATTTTGGTTGTAAACTTATTTACTTATGCTATGCATACCAAAATTTAAGAAAAGACTATTAGGGTTTATACCCATGTCATAACTCGTATGATGTCATTTCAACGGATCATGATGATGCTCTGTAAAGCGGTAGTCTCTAAAGCATAATTCACAAAAATATAATGGCATTAATATTTTATCTCATCATTGACCCAACTAGGTTTGGATACATCTCTCGGATACTTCATCATCACTATGATACTCCAAGAAATGTGAGTTGTAGAACAATTTCATAACTCTCTTAGATGTTCGCTAAAACTAGTAATTCAAATATTTCCACTATGATCCAATCATAGATATTTGACTTTTCTATTACGATGATTTCTACTTCATGCTGAAATTTATTTGAATCCATTCAAATGTTTCAAACTTCTTCCTTGTCGAATATATCCACATATATATACTCAATTCATTGTTTGAAGTTTTCATGAAGTATAAGAATCTTCCGCACACAACTATGCCCAGTGATCCATATACATCATCATGTATGTTTCCACTAAGTTAGTTGCCCGTTCAAAACTTGGCCTATGAACGGTATTTTAGTCATTCTCTTTTAGAAAATATTTGCAAGCGCCAAACGATTCAAAAAAATCAAATGACTCCAAAAATCCATTTGCATGGAGTTTCTTCATGCGTTCCTTTCCAACATGACCTAAATGGCGGTTCCACAAATAAGTGGAATTCAAATCATTTGCCTTATAGCATTTTAGCGTCAGTGTTATGTATGTGTGTTTCACCATTAAGATTTATAATAACTTATCCATCGTACATGAAGTAATGTCATAATTTAAACAACTCATTGTTTTCATTTGACCAGAGCAAAATAACAATTATTAAGTTCTTTATTATAAATTCTAAGGGTTAGATAGAATGCCAACGATGAACATAATAACACTTTATTTTTGTTCCAGGCGTGCATTCCTATCATATTCCTTGTCAGTCACTTAGGCCATTGTATTCTTGTATTGCGTTGTTTTGTATGACACTTCATACCAACCAATAGGGTACTAATACCCAAGAATTTATTAGTGTGACTTAACTAGGAATACAACCATAACATGTATATCATTTATATACACCCGAGCTAGACTTTCTAGTCTTTTCTTTTCTTTTGCCAAAATATCTTTTGCAGTTTCTCTTTTAGCTTTCCTCATTATTCAGAAAAACACTTCAACATCAATAACTTCTAGGTTTGTTGGTCTAATACCAATAACCTTGAGGTTCTTATTTTGAAGTTAATCATCATATGACAAGTGTTCCGATTTCACTATTAGTAACTTTGTAATACGATGAACAATTTCACTCATAATTTTATCCATCAATTCATGACAACTTTTTGAGACCATGTCCGTACATGCTAGGCTCATAAAGTTTAACCTTAGTATTCGCATGTGCAAATTGGCTTGCACCCGTTGTAAGCACACGTAGAATCTATAACACCCGATCATCACGTGATGCTTCGATACGACGAGTCTTAGCAACGGTACATACTAAGGATGATAACTTCATGGATATGCGAATATCGTTAGTGCTCCAATAGTTGGAGGATTGTGACGCCTGGCGTCTTCAACCTTCATACATTCCCATAAAACTTATGAGTTTATGTAGTCTCACCAAATTATATTCTATCATCTTGCAATAAGGTCTTAGATATCACATATATCTCATACCTTGATTATTTCTGAAAACTAAATTTTCAGCTCCTTACTTTTCAAACAAATTTGAACTTCAAGTTTGACGGAGACAAGATAACTTTAGGTACTAATTGAAACCATAGATCTTTGAATCAACAATGTGAGTTTTACTAAAAGTTTGCAATAGGACTTAATCAATTCTTGATTCTTTAACAATACGGTACCAATCCGTAAAGTTTCTTGTCAGATTTTAACAGTATTTCTATCTCAATTACAAGACTAGCGCATGGTAGAAAACGGATGTCAATACTACAAAATTAATTCAAAATACTACTCAGACTATGTTTATGATAATTAGTTCATGTTTTAATCTAATTACTAATGAACTCCCACTTAATACAACATCCCTCATAGTTGTTAAGTGGTACACGATCCAAATTCACTACACCAAAAACCGATCATCACGTGAGATGATGTAGCTTCAATGGTGAACATCAACATGTTGATCATATCATCCATATGACTCGTGTTCAACCTTTCGGTTTCCGTTGTCCCGAGGCCATGTCCGTACATGCTAGGCTCGTCAAGCAAACCCAAGTATTCCGCGTGTGCAACATGGCTTACACCCGTTGTATGTGAACGTTGAATCTATCACATCCGATCATCACGAGATGCTCCGAAACGACGAACCTGTACAACGGTGCATACGAGGGGAGAACACTTTATTATCTTGATATTAATGTGAGGGATCATCTTATAATGCTACCGTCGCGATCTAAGCAAAATAAGATGCATAAAGGATTAACATCACATGCAATTCATATGTGATATGATATGGCCCTTTAGTCTTTGCGCCTTCGATCTTCATCTCCAAAGCACGGGCATGATCTCCATCATCAACGAGCATGATCTCCATCATCGTCGGCGTAGCGTCAAGGTTCATGGCGCCGTCTTCATGGTTGTTCACTTCATGTAGCAACTATTACAACTACTTTGAAATACTACTCAACATGAAATTAAAGACAACCATAAGGCTCCTGCCGGTTGCCACAATACAATAATGATCATCTCATACATATTCATCATCACATTATGACCATATCACATCACCAAACCCTGCAAAAACAAGTTAGACGTCTCTAATTTGGTTTGCATATTTTACGTGGTTTAGGGTTTTCGAGTAAGATCTAATCTACCTACGAACATGAACCACAACGGTGATACTAGTGTTGTCAATAGAAGAGTAAGTTGAATCTTCACTATAGTAGGAGAGACGAGACACCCGCAAAGCCTCTTATGCAATACAAGTTGCATGTCGAACGAGGAACAAGTCTCATGAACGCGGTCATGTAAAGTTAGTCCGGGCCGCTTCATCCCACTATGCCACAAAGATGCAAAGTACTCAAACTAAAGATAACAAGAGCATCAACGCCCACAAACCATTGTGTTCTACTCGTGCAACCATCTATGCATAGACACGGCTCGATACCACCGTAGGATAACGTTGCATAGAAAACAAAAAATTTCCTACCGCGAACACGCAATCCAAGCCAAGATGCAATCTAGAAGACGGTAGCAACGAGGGGTATCGAGTCTCACCCTTTAAGAGATTCCAAAGCCTACAAGATGAGGCTCTTGTTGCTGCGGTAGACGTTCACTTGCCGCTTGCAAAAGCGCGTAGAAGATCTTGATCACGATCGCTTCCGGCGCCACGAACGGGCAGCACCTCCGTACTCGGTCACACGTTCGGTTGTTGATGAAGACGACGTCCTTCTCCCCGTTCCAGCGGGCAGCGGAAGTAGTAGCTCCTCCTTGAATCCGGCAGCACGACGGCGTGGTGGCGGTGGCGATGGAGATCTCCGGCGGAGCTTCGCTAAGCGTGCGGGAGAAGAGTGAGGAGAGAGGGCGGCTAGGGTTTGGGAGAGGGGGTGGCCGGCCACCTAGGGGTGCGGCCAAGCTATGGGCTTGTGGTGGTCAGCCCCTCTCCTATGCCCCTCATTATATAGGTGGAATCCCCAAGAGTTGTAGTCCAAGTCTTCGAATAAGACCCCAACACCAAAACTTCCCAAAGGTGGAAACCTACTCAAGGAGGGAGTCCTACCCAAGGTGGGACTCCCACCTTTTCCTTAGGTGGGGTGGCCGGCCACCTCTAGGTGGAGCCCACCTGGGACTCCTCCTTTAGGGTTTGGCTGGCCAAGCTTGTGGAGTCCTTCCGGGACTCCACCTTCCATAGTGCGTTTATTCCGGACTTTTCTAGAACCTTCTAGAACCTGCCATAAATGCACCGGATCATTTCCAAACTTGGAATATGACTTCCTATATATGAATCTTATTCTCCGGACCATTCCGGAACTCCTCGTGATGTCCGGGATCTCATCCGGGACTCCGAACAAATATTCGAACTCCATTCCATATTCAAGTTCTACCATTTCAACATCCAACTTTAAGTGTGTCACCCTACGGTTCGTGAACTATGCGGACATGGTTGAGTACTCACTCCGACCAATAACCAATAGCGGGATCTGGAGATCCATAATGGCTCCCACATATTCAACGATGACTTTAGTGATCGAATGAACCATTCACATACGATACCAATTCCCTTTGTCACGCGATATTTTACTTGTCCGAGGTTTGATCTTCGGTATCATTCTATACCTTGTTCAACCTCGTCTCTTGACAAGTACTCTTTACTCGTACCGTGGTATGTGGTCTCTTATGAACTTATTCATATGCTTGCAAGACATTAGACGACATTCCACCGAGAGGGCCCGAGTATATCTATCCGTCATCGGGATGGACAAATCCCATTTGTTGATCCATATGCCTCAACTCATACTTTCCGGATACTTAATCCCACCTTTATAACCACCCATTTACGCAGTGGCGTTTGATGTAATCAAAGTACCTTTCCGGTATAAGTGATTTACATGATCTCATGGTCATAAGGACTAAGTAACTATGTATCGAAAGCTTATAGCAAATAACTTAATGACGAGATCTTATGCTACGCTTAATTGGGTGTGTCCATTACATCATTCATATAATGATATAACCTTGTTATTAATAACATCCAATGTTCATGATTATGAAACTAAACATCCATTAATCAACAAGCTAGTTTAAGAGGCATACTAGGGACTTCTTTGTTGTCTATATATCACACATGTACTAATGTTTCGGTTAATACAATTATAGCATGATATATAAACATTTATCATAAACATAAAGATATAAATAATAACCACTTTATTATTGCCTCTAGGGCATATCTCCTTCACTATGATCATCGTGGCCGCTTCCGGAACCATTTCCGATGCTGCACTACTCTGATCATCATGCTCGGGTTCATAAACCTTATCAAGTTCCATTGTCCTCCCACTCAAATACTTCACTAGAAACAATTTCTTTGAAATAAGTAAGAAACATCGACAAACACTTTCGTCTTTGACTTCATAGTGGAAAGAATTCCCAATCAATTCTCTGGGATAACCAACAAAGACATTCATCCGATTTTGGTTGTAAAATTTTTTTGTAAACTTATTTACTTATGCCACACATACCAAAATTTAAGAAAAATATTAGGGTTTAAACCCATACCATAATTCATATGGTGTCATTTCAACAGATTATGATGACGCTCTATTTAGTGTGAAAGCGGCAGTCTTTAAAGCATAATCCACAAAAATATAATGGCGTTATTTTATTTTATCTCATCATTAACCCAACACGGTTTGGATACATCTCTCGGATACTCCATCATCATTATGATACTCCAAGAAACGTGAGTTGTAGAACAATTTCATAACTCTCTTAGATGTTCGCTAAAACTCGTAATTCAAATATTTCCACCATGATCCAATCATAGATATTTGTATTACGATGATTTCCACTTCATGCCGAAATTTTCAAGCTTTAAGATACATAGTAACCTAATCCTTCGACCATGAGATCATGTTAATCACCTATACCGGATGGATGTTCTGATGACACCAAACACTACTTCGTAAATGGGTTGTTATAAAGGTGGTATTAAGTGCTCAGAAAGTATAGGGTTGAGGCACGTGGATCAAGAGTGGGATTTGTCCATCCAAATGACGGATAGATATACTCTAGGCCCTCTCGGTGGAATGTCATCCAATTAGCTTGCAAGCATGTGACTGGCTCACAAGGGATGCCATATCACAGTACGAGTAAAGAGTACTTATCGGTAACGAGGTTGAACTAGGTATGGAGATACCGACGATCAAACTTCGGATAAGTAAAATATCGCGAGACAAAGGGAATCCGTATTTTATGTAAATGGTTATTTCGATCACGAAGTCATCGTTGAATAATTGGGAGCTATTAGGGATATACAGGTCCCGCTATTAGTTATTGATCGGAGAAGAGTCTCGATCATGTCCGCATAGTTCTCGAAGCGTAGGGTGACAAACTTAAGGTTTGATGTCGTTTTAAGTAGATATGGAATATGGAATGGGGTTCGAATATTTTTCGGGGTCTCGGATGGGATCCAGGACATCACGAGGAGTTCCTGAATGGTCCGGAGAATAAGATTCATATATAGGAAGTCACTTTCCCAGTTTGGAAATGATCCGGTGAATTTATGGAAGGCATTAGAATGTTCTAGAAGCTTCTGGAATAAATCACTATGGAAGGTGGAGTCTCGGATGGACTCAACCAACCCTAGCCGGCCAACCAAGAGGGAAGGTGGAGTCCATGGTGGACTCCACCACCTTGGCCGTCCAAGGTACAAGGAAAGGGAGCAATCCCAATCCACCTAGGTTTCCACCAAGGTACAAGGAAAGGGAGCATACCTCCCTCTAGAAATTCCACCCTCCTTCTTGGCACTCTACCTCTTGGAGATGGTTGTGGAGAGGCGGTTTTGCATCCTCCTTTGTAATATCCATGTGGAGTATGACATTTGAGACTTGCATACCTCCCTCTAGCCATTTGCGAGTCTCTTCCTACAGGCCTTGGAAGCCACACTAAGGACTAAGGAGCACCTGAGTCTCTTCCTCCAGGCCTTGGTGGCCACACTGAGGATCTTCTCCGGCTTCAGCTTCACAGCGCCGGAAACCATGACCCAAGTGGTCTCATCCTTGGTGATGAGGTTGATCTCCAAGCTTCGATGCCTTGTTGCGGGGGATGGGGTTTGTAGATTACTTTTCCACATGTTTTTCTGAGATCCTTTTAGTAAATTGTGATGGCCATGTTAGAATTTCTTCTTCTTTTAGGGTCCTCACTAGTGTCATGTTCAAAGAAAAATAAAGTTGGGAGAAACTCATAATGGAGAGGGAGACTAGGAGAGGGTTTGACTTATATTTTCTTTTTTTTCATCGGAGTCGGTGTGGAACTCGGTGTACACTTCCAACAGAGTAATAATTTGAAGTATTCGAGCAATACATGGAACTTACTCAGAAGTATATGACGACTCGCCTGAAGGAGTCGTATACGCCTATTTCCGAAGTATGCAGGGAACTTACTCAGAAGTATACGACGACTCACCTGAAGGACGGGCAAGGTGGAGGAGGTCGGTAGCGTCACTACTCGACAACCTAGAGATGAAACATTAAGATCGGAGGCGGAGGCGACTGTTTTCAGCATTAAACCAGTGTCGTACAGGTTTTGTTCCGCATCAAATGTAGGTTATTTTTCATGTCAAAAGAAAAATGTCGGCTCTTGCTACACAACTCCTTAATTTTAGGGAGCATCGAGCTCTTCCAAGATTTTGTTGCATTCTATTTTCAAATACCTCTTCTAATGAGTAAGGCCAATTTTTTTTTGAAAGTCAAGCTAAGTAAAGTTTGACTGGTTTTATTAGATAAGGTTATGAAGAATTATGATATTATATAGATATTATTTGATAATAAATTTCATGATGCATGAAAGAGTGTCGATTTTGGATTGTATACATATTAATATTTTTTTCTAAAAAATGAATCAAAAAACCTGTGCATCAAGGATGAAAAGGAATTGCACCCAGGAACGCGTCTTATGCATTCCCACGTAACTAGCTGAGATACTTGTAGTGTCCTAGTGCTTAAGATAAAGGAAAAGGATTGGGACCAGCAAGTATACCGAAGGCAGTATGCCACAAAAAAGAGAAAAACTGAAGAGAAGGTAGTGATCTGCGACCGAAGGAAGTGCAACACTAATAGAGAAGGCAGTGCTCTGGAAATGCACGTCCATTGAACCGTCATGTGCAACAAGGATGAAAAAGAATTGCACGGGCGGTGAGAAAGCAGTGCATTACATGACGGTGCAGTGTATGATGGTGTAGTGCACAACGGTGCAGTGCACTACATTTATCCCTGTGCAATAAAAAGGGAAGGAAGTGCATAAGCGGTGCACAACCCGAGTAGTGCTCTGACAGTGCGCAACCCTGTGTAGTTTGACCAAAGGCAGTGCAATGTAGGACAGGGAGGCAGTGCACTGCTTCCATCCCCTGCATTTCGATCAAAGATAGTTCAATGGGGGAAAAGGCAGCGCATGAGCAGTGCATAGCCTCGGCAGTGCCCTGGCAGTGTGCAACCCCGTGTAGTGTTACGAAAGCAATGCAATACAGGATAGAGAGGCATTGCACGACAATGCAGCCATTCCTTGCACTGCAGAACATGAGGTTGTGCAACCTTGGGACGAAGGCAATGCATAAAAACTTTCATCAAAACCTGTCGAACCTAATTTTGAAGATCTCAGCACGACTAACACAACATGAAAACGGATATTTATTTGGATACTCAGTTTGTAAAATACTACATTTTTTTATTCAAATCTATGAAAAAGACCACACAACAACATACTTCGCGCCCGCTGGTTGATCCTCTAGCGTGAAAGACCAAAGCAAGGGAGCTACAGTGTTGAGCTAGTGTAAAATGAAGAAGCAAAGTCAGCACATTGTAGCAAACACTCTAAGTCTAGTACTATAGCAACTATTTAGGTATTTACTGTTCATATAAATCTTCTAAAGTTAAAAAATAGTAGGTCATACTTTTGATTGTAAGTCATTATTTAAAATGGATACCACCTATTTATATTGTGCATGTTAATTCAGATCAAATTAGTCCTACTCGTATGGATATGAAGAAGGAAAGTTTGGGTGGTGGGGTCGGGTGGGGGCGGGGGCAAGACGCAGTAGATTGCTCCACTTGTCAGCGCGCGCTTTTTCTACTATTTTTAGTAGGTGCATTTATTTTTGGGCAATATTTTTGAACCGGGGGGGTAAAAGAAACCCAGAGATTAATCGATATACATAATTCGCAAAAAAAATAAAAATTCGATGTACACCATTCGCCATCAATTGTTTGTGTTTGCAAGAACTCAGCCGTGCGGCAGGTCGGTAGGTTTGCTGCAAATTTCTCATGACTACCCGTACCATGTTTACCTGTGCATATATCTCTTCCCATTTTACTAGAATCACAACTGAACTAGTAACAAACTCCGTGTCCATGAGATACTGCGCGCCTTCTCGTCCAAGCCCGACGCACCACCACCATCACCCGATCCCATGGTGATCGGAACAAAACAGGCACGGAGTTCGATCCAATGGACACCATGCCCGCGCTGGCCGCCCTGCGCGCCGGAGCACTGCGCATTTGCCCGCTTCGTGGCCGTCGCCGCCGTCTGCCTCCTCCTCGTGGCCGGCACGTACTGCACGGTATGGTCTCCGGCCGACGCCCACGGCGAGACGGAGCGGCGGTTCTTCGACATATGGCGGCGTCGATCATCGGCAAGTAGAATCTCGTGATCTTTGAAGTGATTAATTCCATGATTTTATACCAGAAAATTGAATTTATCCTAACTTCTCGGGAGATTTAACCGCCGAAGCAGGCTGGTGCGGACGATGATGATCTGGAGGCGGCGCTGCGCGGCGCGGCCGACGCGAACAGGACGGTGATCCTGAGCGTGCTGAACAAGGCGTACGCCGAGGAGGACGGCCTGCTCGACCTCTTCGTGGAGGGCCTGAAGCAAGGGGATGGCACGAAGAGGCTCCTCCGCCACGTCCTCCTCGTGGCCATGGACAGGCCGGCCTTCCGCCGGTGCAGGAGCCTCGGCGGCGTCCGGTGCTACCGGCTCCCGGCCGCCGCCACGAACGGCACCGACGACCTGTCCTCGGAGCAGATGTACATGTCGGGCGGCTTCATACGCATGATGTGGCGCCGCATTCGCCTCCTCGGTGACGTGCTCAGGCACGGTTACAGCTTCGCGTTCACGGTACTTTGGTCGAACTCAGAAATTGGTCACATGAACTTTGTGCTCTGTATATATACGACATGGCTGGAGTAGAATCTCACACAATGTGATGATTTGCCAGGATTTGGATGTGATATGGCTGAAGAACCCCTTCCCGAGCCTGAACCGCACCCGGGATGAAGACCTCCTGATCAGCTCCGACCGGTTCAACGGCCTGCCGGACGACTACCTGGGCAACGAGCTCAACACCGGCTTCTTCTTCGTGGCCACGAACAACCGGACGGTGGCGCTCTTCGACGAGTGGCACGCGGCGAGGAACCAGTCGGCGGGCATGAAGGAGCAGGACGTGCTGAACCAGATGAAGCGGCGAGGCGCGTTCGCCCGGCTCGGCGTGAGGACGCGCGTCCTGGACACGGCGCGCTTCAGCGGCTTCTGCCAGGACAGCCGGGACGCCCGGCAGGTGACCACCGTGCACGCCAACTGCTGCCGGACGATGCGGGCCAAGGTCGCCGACCTGAAGGCCGTGCTACACGCCGCCAGGCGGCTCAACAGGACGACGGAGCTCAGGTGGCCAGCGCACTCGGAGTGCGCCAAGTCGTGGAGGTGAGACGCGAGGATGCCGTCATGGAGGTTTTCCCTCTCGCTTCTCTCGTTTCTGCCGTAGTGTTGTACTACTAGTTACTTGACTGCTAGTATGTAATCAGCAGACCACAAAGATGTTCATGACCACTGTACAAAAAAAACATGCTTCTCTTAATAGGAAATTGATATTTTTAACAACTTCATTAAGAGTACCTGTTTTCTTAATCCATTAAGGTAAAAGTAATGATAGCAGGTCAGCAGTTTCTTCAGTATGTAAGCTCTCAATCTACAGAAAGAGCCCATATTATCCGATGTTGAACTTCAACAATAAATATCTTATATCATAGTTTGCTCATAGTTACAAAAGTAACAAAGTCACAACAGATGATGGAGTAGCATAAGAATGTAACATACCGATCATAGGAAAAGGATATACAGAGAAAGAAAAGTGAAATTGTATTAGTACAACAAATTTCATATGACGGAGGATTGAACTGACATTTAAGATACACAAACACTGCATTTATTGCACTTTATATGCAGGAATCCTGCATTTCAACTCTATCCAGCAACAAACTAACTGCCATGGTGATATCTACGCAGCCTATAAAAGCCTTTTTTGCGGGGCGAAGAGTTATAACAGCTGATACAAGTATACAACTGTTTGTGGTACAGGTGATCACAACATACATGTAACCCAGCACAGATATGCTCCCGACAGTATGTGCCTATATCATTACATTCTTCGCTACTGTACAAGAATAGGATGTGCGATGGTTCCACCAACCTTTGCTGGGCCATAATCTATTATCCCCTGACCAATTTTGCTGAAAATTTATGCAACCTGCAAAAGTTCTTGGCGCTTGATCTCAAATACCCTGTGTAGCGCATCCTCAACAACCTGAACAAGAAGAAATTAAAGTAAGCACTATGGTTATGCAGTTTTCAGCTTATCTGATGTGTATATGGGTCAGTGCAGTCTACGTGCAAAAGAAGGACCAAAAGTGGGTGAACTACATTACCTTGTCCGGAGTTGATGCACCAGAAGTAACTCCAATTGTGATAGGCCCTTGTGGTAGCCAGTTCTCTGCCTCGATAAGCTCACCATGCTGTGAAACAGTTCACATTTCAGTTAAATTGTCTCGTTCGGTTGTAAATAAAAAATTTAAAAAATCTCTGTGAATTGTTGCTAAACCTCTTCTATCAATAAGATTCAGTACCATTTTCTAAATATAATAGACTAATTAATTCAGAATGAAACAAATATCTAGAGGTATCAGAAAGTACGTTTAGCTTGTAGCTGATCCTGTTTCCTGGTCCAATCCTTACTTCACTGTCAATCCAGTAGGATGGGATTCCACTGAGCTCCCCAATCTCTTGCAAATGAGAGGTGTTACTGGAGTTCCATCCCCCAACAACTAGAATTAGATCAACTTTGTCCTTCACCAGTTGATACATTGCATCTTGTCTTTCCTGAGATATGAAATTGACAGTGTCATCAATATTGCATATGTTCAAGTGAGTAAATGACTCTGTCCCAACTCCTAAGGAAGCATTTTTTGTAGACACAAAAACACAGTAAAATACACCCAGCATACAAGTGTAAGAGGTTTTCACGATAAAAACGATTATGCTCCATTCAAGAAAGCTGCAGTGATTTAATTTCATGGGGCATAACCACCCACCTGGATTGCATTGGGGACATAAATGACTGTCACAGCAATCATTAACCCTATATTTCCTTTTACTATGCAACTACAATGTGAATAATGTGCAACTGTCCCACCATCCTTAAAGATCTATGTTTTTAGGTTGACAACACAAATTAAAGAATGTCATATGACAAGAATGCTCCTTTAATCTCGTCGGACATATCATACGTGGTGGTAAAGTGATTAGTGATAGCATGCACCATGCAGTCATGTTGTGCAAAATCTCTGTCAAATAATGGATATGGTCAAAAGAAAAATTACCTGTGTGGCATCACAAATGGTGTTGAAAGCAACGAAGTGGTCATTGGCATTCTCAACTCCGAACTTACGCAACATAGTCTTCTCAACAAGTTTTCCTGTCAATCATAAAGCATTATAGTCAAAATTGGAATTAGTACCAAATTTGTACTGACAAAATCACATGACCATAAAGGTATTAAAATCTGTTAGTAAAACACACCAATTTCTTCAGTTTCTCCTTTAAGCATTGTTGTTTGATTTGCAATACCAACTTTTTCCAAGTCAAGATCAGGATCGAATTCTGGAGAAATAGCGTTCTTGAATTTCTGCAAGAGTGGGCAAACAGTTCCATTAAACATCAGCATTTATTCCCAACATGGTGTTGAAAAGACAATTCGAGGGGAAAAAAATCTGTACCTCAAGAAACTCCTCTCTTGTTGAGCTAGATCCATCAAGTTGACCACCAAGTATATAATCACATACGTACATTGCCTGTTTCAATTGATATAATCATTTTGTCTTAGGTCATACAATGGATTCAAAACAACAGCAAAATATAAAACCACTACACGTACCTCGCCCATATTCTTCACGATGACATACTTCCCTGCAAAAGAAGCAGTGGCAACAGTCTCTTCATGGGAATATTTTCCATGAATAATAGAGGTATAGTCGCCCTTCTTATGCTTTTCAACCATGTTCCACACCTATAAGAAGTTACACAAATCATTAGCCTGACATACGTTTTGACTCTTGAAAGAGCAAGCTGGTTTCGAAAGGAAAAGATACCTTTGAAACCCAAGGGCATGTTGTATCAACGATCTGCACATTCTTCTCGTTCAGTGTGTACATCTCGTCCACAGCAGCTCCAAAGGCAGGCAAGACGACAACATCACCTTGTTCAATAACATCAAAGTCCTTAATGCCAGCGTTAACAGGAATATCTTTGACGCCCATGTCCTCCAATCTCTGCATGAAAAACCACAGGAAATTTAGCACATGAAGAATCTAGAGCCAACGAACAGACATGACCCGAAATGAACACAGTTAGGCATGATGAAGCTGTTTTTTTTTCTTTCCTCTCCTTGTGCTTTGCTCACAACATGTATACAAAAACACAAGTTAACTGTTTGAGTACTGACTACTTGAGTAGCTAAAGCAGAAAGGAACCTTTAGCGATTGTTCAGTACGAACACTTGCTAGAATTCTACTTCCTATCACTGACTTTGCTTAAAACACATTAAATGCACACTAAAATTGTGCGGGCATCATGAAACCGCTCCATAATTTATCCTTTGGCGTGCAGAAAAATCAGATTTTTCCAAGAAGTCATCCATGAACAGGGCACTTATCCCCACGAGCTGATGCCAAACAGTGACACGAACTTAGTTGGGTTGAACATTTCAGTACCTTGTTGACGGTGGGGTTGTGGATGATCTCGTTTGTGATCCAGATGCGCTCCTCGGGGAACTGCTTGCGCGCCTCGTATGCGATCTGCACGGCGCGCTCGACGCCCCAGCAGAAGCCGTAGGCCTCGGCCAGCTTCACCGTCACGGGGCCCCAGGTGTACTCGTTCCCGTTCTCCTTGAGCGTCTTGATCACATCGCCTGCACGCAAATTCCTCCCCCGTCGATTAGAGAACGTTTCAGGACGATGAAATCGCAAGAAATTTAAGCTACTGGTTTGGTGGCGCTTACTGGTGTACTCCTGGCTCATGAGCTCCAGGGTCTCCTTCTTGTGGCCGAATCCCTTGCGGTTGTAGTTGTCGCTGCGGGTGAGGTTGTGGCGGAAGGCCTTCTTGTCGAAGTCGGGGTCGAGCGAGGCCGACGCGGACGCCGCGGGCGGGGAGGCGTCGCAGCGGACGGAGGAGGGCGCGCGCCGGCCGCCGCGGCGCGGGGAGGAGGAGGAGGAGGCGGCGGCCGAGAGGAGCGCGGACCGGAGCTGCGTGGTCATGGTCGCCATCGTCGCGGGGCGTGTGGAGCTGAGCTGAGTGGGCGGACGACGCCAAGTGCCCGCGACTAGGAACGCAATGGGGATAGCTGGGCTGGGTTTGGAATGGGGGATCCACTTCCCTTGTGATCACCTTATCCCTCGACCTCGCGTTTTGTCCTGTTGAGATTTGGAGAAAGTAACCCTCTGGTTACTGAGTATTCACAAACAGAAAGGTTTTACAAGTCAAGTCCAAAGAAACATATGTTGGACAATTTCGGTCAAAAGTTTAATGCTTTGACCACATAAACTTTGAGGGGTGCATATTGTCAAAAAGAAAATTGGACCAAAGGTTATAGATACCAAGATCTTTTGGACAAAATGACTTTAACCACTATTCTCTCCTTCCCGTAATATGAAATGATTTGGCAAACTAAATTTTGAATCAAGAGAAACAAGTAAAATACCCCCTTCGATCCGGTTTAGTTGTCGCAGTTTAGGCAAGTGTTTGCCTCAAGTTCGAACAATTAAATCGGATCAGATGTTCTACTATATTCTTTGTCCTTTTCATGTTAAACAATTATTTTTCATTGTTTCTTAGTTGTCAAACCCACATGTGCCATGCATAAAACGCTAGAAGGTGATGCGATCTTTGCCAATTATCCGCCGACATGTGGAAAGCGGTTGAAATAGACTCAATCAAAGGATTGAAAGGAGTAGGCATGATAGTAATTGTGAATTTCGTGGATTGTGATCCTCAAGTTGAAGCGCGCGATTTGCAGCAAAAATGTAACACATTGATTATTAGCCCTCCCTAAACATGATACGGCGGTAACTGGATTATCCAGCCTAGTTTTTACCATTCAACGCTCTCCAGTGAGCCTTTCATGTTTATTTGTGGCAATCGTTATTTTGGAACTTCTTTCATTGATAAGAATCAACTGAGATATGAATGGATTATTTCATGAATTCCTTAAAACAAGGCTCATCAAAATGCAAAAAATCTAAGACTGCTATAAGACTACTAAGGAAATAAGCGATGTGAATCGGAGGAAATGGTTTGCTGACATTGACAGCGATGGGCTTAAAAAATGCAATATGGTTAGTGTGGTGGCTCTTCTCCCAGATGATGTTGTTCATTATATTACTCATTTTTTGGATGATTTTTTTTTGACAAACATAGTACAAACGCATGAGCTCACATACACGCGCACACTCCCACCCCTATGAATGCACACACACACCCTATCTCTATGAGCACCTCGAAAGATTGAGCTGGCGAATTGAATCTTGGAATTGATGAAGTCACCATATGCGCCTCGTTGTCGACGGGAACGTCACCTCCCACTAAATGAATATTCCGCCTTTATGAGACACACAAATGTTAAACCTGAGATTTAAACTGTGGTGGGCTGGGGTATAACCACCCTCCTAACCATCCAACCTTAGGTTGGTTTTCTGGATGATTTTATACCGACTATATATCTAATACTACCTCCATCTTGAAATGTAAGCCCTTTTAACATTTCGGAAGGGAGGTAATAGTAAACAGCTACCCTAGAGTGAAACATCAAACTCCAAAATAGGAGGACCTGGCTGCAAGAATCAAAAACACCGAACTTAGCCATGAAAGCGAGGCATATTCCGTCACACACGAGCTGTGACTCCGGGAGGCTCTCGTCCTGTCCTCTTGCGCGGTCTGCGTCAGAACTGTCCCGGCTAGGAGGCAACGGTCAGCACTCAGCACTCAGCAGCCACCAGCAGGTGAAATTTCTCCAGAATGATCGGCGAAAATACATGAGCTCCACGCTTCCCTGACCGCCAAATTTCTGAGGACTCGATCGAGCGCTCGTTCCTGAACAATTTCACATTTACACAGCTCAATTTTGTATCCTGGAGCTGGAGCTGTCATTTTGACACCATGGAACGTGTCCGAATTTTTGTGGGCGATGAAAGAGAGATTGCTCGGCAGCCAAGCTGCCGCTGACACGTCTACACGGGCACTCGCAACAAAATGTTGTTCGATTTTCTAAATTCTGTTAGTGTGCTTTTTATTTTTCTGGTCGTGGCTAGCTGCTGTGTAGTGACATGCCAATGTTCGCCACTCCAAATACTGATACGTGTTTCGTGGTTGGTTTGGATCGCTTTACGAGCAAATCTGCCGGTGATCTCAGCAATATATGGGGGTTAACTGGATAAAACTGCGTCGCGAACTTCCCTTGCATACGTATGTAGCGGTTCTTATGGTCAAACCATGTGTACGACTCTCTCCGAGCCATGAATCCACGCCGGCTGCCAAAATGGTGAGCATGTGGGTGCAAAACTGCAAAGCGAACCACAAGGGCGTTGAAGTCTCGCAACACGTGAAATTGACCCTACTTACTTAACAAATGGAAAAACACGTGGAAGGGACTACGAGACATGTGCATAGACTTGTTTCGGGCGTGTACACAGTACCAGCCAAGTTGCTTCCTCCTGGCCATGGGAAGCCCGACCGGCCCGAAATTCCTGGGCTTGGGCCAGCCCAAGCATGCCTGTGGGCCGGGCTTGGGCCGAAGATTTATGCCCAATGGTTGCGCTGAGCCGGACCTGGGCTTGAGAAATGTGTCAAATAAGGAAGATGCCCGGCCCGAGGCTCGAAGCCCGATGGGTATTTATTGTGATGGGTCGGGTTTGGGCTGAAATTCTAGACCCAATGGTTGGGCTAGGCCGGGCCTGGGCCTGGGTTTTTTGTGTCGGGCTTTGTTAGGCCTGCCCCGAAGCCCAGCCTGGCCCGAACTATGCCCAGGTATACTTCCTACTCCCTCCCCGAGGGAGTCTTTCGTTATGTCTTATATAGCCGAACCAATACAAAGTGATGAGTAAATCCACTTACATGGTAGATCGGAAAAAAACAAAGAATAAGAAAAATTAGAACTTGGCACCGGCGACAGCAGAACGTGACCAAGGGGAAAGGAGCTCAACGATGACGCCCCAAAAGGGTAATGACGCACCACGCCGCCGTCGACGAGGCCAAAGGTTAAGGGGTTTCACTCGGAGCCCTAATGCAAAGAAGGTGCCCACAACGGTGCCCCCCAGAGGGTTATGCCACCCATAGGAATCGTCGTTGTTGGCGTCGAGGCGCGGAGCTTTCATTTAGAAAAAACCTTCGCACACACCTACTTTCGGACCACTCGAGACTGACCCCAAGCGCCAAAGCGCCATGTGGGAGATGCCATTGCCAAAGCGCCATCACCAATAGTCCCCCGATGTCTGCTCCTTGCCATCCACATGACCAAAGAACAAGACCATCACCATCGTGATGGTGCCTGCCGAAAAGACACCAGCGTGGTCCAAATTCTGAGGCCGCTGCCCAGCTATCACGAGCTCGAGCCCATGAGGGCTCGTTTGGCTGTTGGGCCCGAAATTCCCCGGGAAAAGTTTCCCGGCCGGGAATAGACTGAAACAGGAGCAAAACACCGGGATTCTATTCCCGACCTCCGGACTAGGGGGAAAATCTCCCCGGGAAAAGGCCGGGAACCCGCCGGGATTCGAGTAACCAAACAAGCCCTGAAGCTACCAACAACACACCGTAGGGACAACGACTCAAACGAGGCGCGGGACAACACCAATACCTGCAACAAACGGGCCATGTTGTAACCAAAGGAGCAGATTTAGGCCAATCTTGTACACCGACGCTAGGCACCGCACACCTTGATTGGGTATTGGGCTTTTCGTTTTTTTTTTCTGATTTCTCTTTCAATTTTGCTTGTTTTTCTGTTTCATGTTTCATGTTTTCTTTTTTTTTTCCTTTTTTTCTGTTTATTTCTTTGTTCGAATTCGAAAAAGTACAAATTCGAAAAATAGTTCTAATTCGAAATACTTTGAAATGCAAGAAATGTTCAAATTAGAAAAGTGTTCACAGTTAAAAAAATGTTCAAAATATAAAAATTGTTTGTATTCAAAAATTGTTCAATTAAAAATATGTTCATATTAAAAAATGTACTAATTTCGAAGAAAACAAATTGAAAAAATGTACAAACAAAAAATGTTTAAGTTTTGAAAATATTTATATTAAAAAATCAAATTTTTGAAAATTTTGGAGTTTAAAAATTCTAAAAAAGTCAAAATTTCTGATTATTAAAAAATCGGATTTAAAAATATTTCAGCTTTAAAAAAAACATAAAAAGAAAATACAGAAAGGCAAAAGAGAAAACAAAAAATGAAAAAACAATAAAAAAATGTGAGAGGAACGACTCGGCCGACCCAAACATCTGCCTAGGGGTGTGCGGCGCCTGGTCCATGCCGACCAGCTCGGCACGCAACACCCCTAGGGATTTAGGGTGCTCCTATACATAGACCGAGTCGGTCCGTATGGGGTGTTACACACCCCACGACCCGCCTAGCTTCTCCTTTTCTTTCTTTTCTCGTATTTCTTTCCATTTGTCGTCGTGGTGAACAGACAGATGCCATGGGATGGCTTAATTTGGGGCCGGATGTGCGCTAGAGGATTCGGGTGAGGGTTTTGGTAAGGATGGGGAGGTTTCCGGATGGATTACTCAAGAACTTGGCCTTGGCCAGAGGTAGAAGAAGATGAACACAAGAGCTATTTCCTCTTCAGATCTTTCTATTCATTGACCATAAGTGGTTACAGGTTTCTGGATACAACGTAGCTTATGCCCGCGATGGGGTATGCCCCCTCTCCTTATATAGGGGAGAAGGTGGCTTAAAGGGGAAGAAACCCTAAGAAACCCTAATGGCATCTTTGACTAGACAAACTACTTTACAAAGCTTCTTTAGCTACCGGCGTTACCGGTATCTCTTTAAACAGGGAGGCTCACGTCCTCCGGTACCTTTTACATCATCATCTGCTTTAGCGCCAGAGCTTCGTTCAAAGTTGAAGTGCTTCGCTCATCTTTGTCCTCTAGCTCTTGAGAGAATCTTTGACCAGTCTTGCCGACGTGCTACAGTGTTGCCTGTACCGGTACTCCGGTACCTTCTTAGCCGGTTCCGGTATACCCCTCCTGGGATACCGGCATAGATTCACTTAGCCAAAAGCTTAGCTTTACAGTCCAGAATAATATTTAAACCGGTATCTTGATGGCTCAAACCATCCGGTTTGGCATGCCTTTGGCATACCGGGGTTCATCCCCCCAACATTAGTCCCCGAAGCTGGTGTAGTCCGGTGGATCCTATCCAACGGACCATGCCAGGTTCCCATTACTCAAGGTACCGGTTTAAACCTTCCGGTAACCAGTTTAATCCTTTCGGCTTTTTGCTGAACTTATGTCTTTTCTCACCGAGCCATTCTAGCATCTTTGTTATTAAACTCTCCTCGGTGAGGTCGAGAATTTCTCGGGTACAGTGCCTGTCAGTGACATGCGCACTGTGCCTGACGCTGCAGTGTCAGGGGTCACTTCCCTTCGGCTTCTGCGCTAGCATTTATGACGCTGCACCGGATCTTCGCTGCCGTTTCGGATCCTTGTGGCCTTCCTGTGGCATTCTGTGTTCCGCGCGTGTATCGTCGCGCCACGTGGCGGCCCACGAACCGAACCGCTGCGGCCCAGCGGTTGCCAGCCCACTACTTCTCCTCCCTATTTAAGGGGGAGCGGTTCCTTCTGCTCTCTTCTTCGCACTTACAACCTCTTCACGCGCTCCAAGCTCTCCGCCCGTTGCGCTCTCGCCGCCGCCGTTCGTCGTCAGAGCCTTTTCCTCCGGCGAATCTCCGCAGCGACCCCGCTGAGTTCTGCCGCGCAGAGATTCTCCGCCGAGCCTCCGCCGCTGCTGCACCGGGCGCACCTCGGCGACCTCCGTTCTTCTTCTGCGCCAGACCTCGTCGGCGACCGTGAGTCCGCCGCACCTCCGTCGACCGTCGTCCTCAGCATCTTGCGCCGCCTCAGGTTAGCCCCAATGCCTCTTTGCTTGCTCCTTTTTGCCTTCTTGTTCTTTGGTCGGCTGGGGATTTACCTTCCCTTTTTCTCTTGGTTTTTCTCTTATTCTTAGATCTTCGCGCGGGGCTAGATCTTGGGAAACCTGTTTTTGGGTAGAATCCGGTACCTTTAGACTTGCATGTCTAGCGAAGAGTATCTCTCCGAACCAGGCACCAGCAGCCACCAAAGCGAAGCTTCCGACGGGCTTTCGGCTAAACTCGCCCGGATGGAAACCTCATCATCCGCTCCAGCGACCGTTGCTATTAGAGTTCATCACAATGGTGTGATGCTAAATAGTGATCAATAAGGGTGATGGCTTTGGTAATAGGATCTATGTTTTAGACTTGGTTGATCCTATTTGATCATCTAGGTTTGATTAAGATGAACACATGGAATGCTAAATTCTTAGTGATAGGGCTCCTACATTTTATGTGGACATGGCAAGTATTTAATTGCTATTATTGTTCTATGAGTCAAAAGAAAGTATCATGATCACATGTTCTAACCTAGGGTTAGGGTTAGAAGCAATTTAGGGTTCATATGAATTAATGGAGCTAGATTCCTAATGGTATTAGGGTTTTAGGATTCACATGAAATGATAAAGTTGTAATATCATTCAATAAGGATTTAGGGTTTCCTAATTACCATATAGTTCTTAGGTTAATAATTTCATTAAAAAGTTGAAGTTATAAATAACTTTGAAATAAAAAATGATATTGGGTTTGGCATTTTATTATTTTTAGAGATTTTAATAATTAAGGTAATTATTAATCAAGGTTTGAAATCCCTCTAATAAGGATTTAACCAAATACAAATAAAGAGAAGTAGTTTTAATGTTTTCTTTATTTACTTAATGGTTTTTATTTAGTTTGGAAAGTTTTTCCTAATTGTTGAATTTTTAATTCAGTTAAGAATTAAAGAAAAGGCTTAATTAATAAGTATTAAATAATTTGAATTTTTATTAAAATAAAAAATTCCATATTATATTTTTATTGGATAGATTTAATTTTTAGGATCATTTTGATATCTCATTTGGATTTTTCTGAGTTGTAATGTATTTTATAAATATTTGCAAAGTTTCAGTAATTGTTGGATTTGAATTAAAAACGAAATCTATTAGATGTACCCGGGCAGAACACACCCACAGTTTATGACTGGTGGGGTCTGATACGCGTACAGCACGCGTCCGTTGGGAACCCCAAGAGGAAGGTGTGATGCGTACAGCGGCAAGTTTTCCCTCAGAAAGAAACCAAGGTTTATCGAACCAGGAGGAGCCAAGAAGCACGTTGAAGGTTGATGGCGGCGAGATGTAGTGCGGCGCAACACCGGGGATTCCGGCGCCAACGTGGAACCTGCACAACACAACCAAAGTACTTTGCCCCAACGAAACGAGTGAGGTTGTCAATCTCACCGAAGCTTGCTGTAACAAAGGATTAGATGTATAGTGTGGATGATGATTGTTTGCGGAAAACGGTAGAACAAGTATTGCGATAGATTGTATTCGATGTAAAGAATAGGACCGGGGTCCACGAGTTCACTAGAGGTGTCTCTCCCATAAGATAAATAGCATGTTGGGTGAACAAATTACGGTCGGGCAATTGACAAATAAAGAGAGCATGACAATGCACATATATGATATGATGAATATTGTGAGATTTAATTGGGCATTACGACAAAGTACATAGACCGCTATCCGGCATGCATCTATGCCTAAAAAGTCCACCTTCGAGGTTATCATCCGAACCCCTTCCAGTATTAAGTTGCAAAACAACGGACAATTGCATTAAGTATGGTGCGTAATGTAATCAATAACTACATCCTCGGACATAGCATCAATGTTTTATCCCTAGTGGCAACATCACATCCACAACCTTAGAACTTTCCATCCTTGTCCCAGATTTAATGGAGGCATGAACCCACTATCGAGCATAAATACTCCCTCTTGGAGTTAAGAGTAAAAACTTGGCCGAGCCTCTACTAATAACGAAGAGCATGCAAGATCATAAACAACACATAGGTAATAGATTGATAATCAACATAACATAGTATTCTCTATCCATCGGATCCCGACAAACACAACATATAGAATTACGGATAGATGATCTTGATCATGTTAGGCAGCTCACAAGATCCGACAATGAAGCACATGAGGAGAAGACAACCATCTAGCTACTTGCTATGGACCCATAGTCCGGGGGTGAACTACTCACTCATCACTCCGGAGGCGACCATGGCGGTGAAGAGTCCTCCGGAGGATGATTCCCCTCTCCGGCGAGGTGCGGAGGTGATCTCCGAGAATCCCCCGAGATGGGATTGGCAGCGGCGGCGTCTCAGTAAGGTTTTCCATATCGTGGCTCTCGGTACTGGGGGTTTCGCGACGAAGGCTTTAAGTAGGCGGAAGGGCAACCTCGGGAGGGTCACGAGGGACCCACACAACAGGGCCGCGCGGCCAGCACCTGGGCCGTGCCGCCCTGGCATGTCGTCGCCTCGTGGCCCCACTTCGTTTACTCCTCGGACTTCTGGAAGCTTCGTGGCAAAATAGGACCCGGGGCGTTGATTTCGTCCAATTCCGAGAATACTTCCTTACTAGGATTTACGAAACCAAAAACAGCGAAAACGACAAGCGGCTCTTCGGCATCTCGTTAATAGGTTAGTGCGGGAAAATGCATAAATACGACATATAATGTGTATAAAACATGTAGATATCATCAATAATGTGGCATGGAACATAAGAAATTATCGATACGTCGGAGACTTATCGGCATCCCCAAGCTTAGTTCCTGCTCGTCCGAGCGAGGTAAACGATAACAAAGATAATTTACGGAGTGACATGCCATCATAACCTTGATCATACTATTGTAAACATATGTAATGAATGCAGCGATCAAAACAATGGTAATGACATGAGTAAACAAATGAATCATAAAGCAAAGACTTTTCATGAATAGTACTTAAAGACAAGCATCAATAAGTCTTGCATAAGAGTTAACTCATAAAGCAATAAATCAAAGTAAAGGTATTGAAGCAACACAAAGGAAGATTAAGTTTCAGCGGTTGCTTTCAACTTATAACATGTATATCTCATGGATAATTGTCAACATAGAGTAATATAACAAGTGCAATATGCAAGTATGTAGGAATCAATGCACAGTTCACACAAGTGTTTGCTTCTTGAGGTGGAGGGAAATAGGTGAAGCTGACTCAACATAAAAGTAAAAGAAAGGTCCTTCGCGAGAGGAAAGCATCGATTGCTATATTTGTGCTAGAGCTTTTATTTTGAAAACAAGAAACAATTTTGTCAACGGTAGTAATAAAGCATATGTATCATGTAAATTATATCTTACAAGTTGCAAGCCTCATGCATAGTATACTAATAGTGCCCGCACCTTGTCCTAATTAGCTTGGACTACGGGATCATCGCAATACACATGTTTTAACCAAGTGTCACAAAGGGGTACCTCCATGCCGCATGTACAAAGGTCTAAGGAGAAAGCTCGCATTTTGGATTTCTCGCTTTTGATTATTCTCAACTTAGACATCCATACAGGGACAACATGGACAACGAGATAATGGACTCCTCTTTAATGCATAAGCATGTAGCAACAATTAGTGTTCTCATATGAGATTGAGGATATATGTCCAAAGCTGAAACTTCCACCATGATTCATGGCTTTAGTTAGCGGCCCAATGTTCTTCTCTAACAATATGCATGCTCTAACCATTAAAGTGGTAGATCTCCCTTACTTCAGACAAGACGGACATGCATATCAACTCACATGATATTCAACAAAGAGTAGTTGATGGCGTCCCCAGAAAACATGGTTATCGCACAACAAGCAACTTAATAAGAGATAAAGTGCATAAGTACATATTCAATACCACAATAGTTTTTAAGCTATTTGTCCCATGAGCTATATAGTGCAAAGGTAAAGAATGGAAATTTTAAAGGTAGCACTCAAGCAATTTACTTTGGAATGGCGGAGAAATACCATGTAGTAGGTAGGTATGGTGGACACAATTGGCATAGTGGTTGGCTCAAGTATTTTGGATGCATGAGAAGTATTCCCTCTCGATACAAGGTTTAGGCTAGCAAGGTTATTTGAAACAAACACAAGGATGAACCAGGTGCAGCAAAACTCACATAAAAGACATATTGTAAACATTATAAGACTCTACACCGTCTTCCTTGTTGTTCAAACTCAATACTAGAAATTATCTAGACTTTAGAGAGACCAAATATGCAAACCAAATTTAGCAAGCTCTAGGTGTTTCTTCATTAATGGGTGCAAAGTATATGATGCAAGAGCTTAAACATGAGCACAACAATTGCCAAGTATCAAATTATTCAAGACATTTTAGAATTACTACATGTAGCATTTCCCAATTCCAACCATATAACAATTTAACGAAGAAGATTGAACCTTCGCCATGAATACTATGAGTAAAGCCTAAGGACATATTTGTCCATATGCAACAGACGGAGCATGTCTCTCTCCCACACAATGAATGCTAGGATCCATTTTATTCAAACAAAACAAAAACAAAAACAAACCGACGCTCCAAGCAAAGTACATAAGATGTGATGGAATAAAAATATAGTTTCGGGGGAGGAACTCGATAATGTTGTCGATGAAGAAGGGGATGTCTTGGGCATCCCCAAGCTTAGACGCTTGAGTCTTCTTAAAATATGTAGGGGTAAACCACCGGGGCATCCCCAAGCTTAGAGCTTTCACTCTCCTTGATCATATTGTCACTACAAGAAAAGTTGCCATGGCCGACGAAGTTGAAGTCGCGCCGTGGTTGATGGTGTACCATGGCCGACGATTTTGGTCCCTCCGTGGTGCATGTCAAAACTTTTTTTTTCTCGTTTTTGAGGCCACCTAGCCCGACGAAAGCGGCCAAAACGTCGCGTATGGTGGCCGGGACGTGGTGCATCTCGAAATCTCGGGTTCGCCGGCCGAGTCAACGCAAATCCGCACCGCCGAGGGATGTAGGGCCCGGATGGCAGCCTCTACGGCATTGTTTTTTTCTCGATCGCGCCATCTCGTTCAACGTTCTCCAATCGAGCCGTTTACGATGCGGGATCATGTGTCCCGCATGTCATCCTCTATGAACCAAAATTCTTTCTATTCTTGGATTTTTTTTGACCCCCGATTTACGGCTACATCCTTTTTCTTTTGATCCCTTGCCGCCTTGGAAACGTTGAGACCGCTGCTTGCTAAATGGGACCCGCATGTCATCCTCTATGTGCAATCAACTTTCTTTTCTTGGAGTTTTTTTTGGCACCTCAAATTTGGTCACTTGCCTTTTTCTTTCGATCCCTGCCGCCTCTCAAACGGTGATACCGTTGCTGCTAACTCGGGACCCGCATGTCATCCTCTATGTACTATAAAACTTTCTTTTCTTGAATTATTTTTGGCACCTCATATTTGGTCACTTACCTTTTTCTTTCGATCCCCTGCCGCCTCTCAAACGGTGATACCGCTGCTGCTAAATGGGACCCGCATGTCATGCTCTATGTACTATAAAACTTTCTTTTCTTGGAGTTTTTTTTGGCACCTCAAATTTGGTCACTTGCCTTTTCTTTCGATCCCTGCCGCCTCTCAAACGGTGATACCGCTGCTGCTAGCTTGGGACCCGCATGTCATCCTCTATGTACTATAAAACTTTCTTTTCTTGAATTATTTTTGCCACCTCATATTTGGTCACTTACCTTTTTCTTTCGATCCCCTGCCGCCTCTCAAACGGTGATACCGCTGCTGCTAAATGGGACCCGCATGTCATCCTCTATGTACTATAAAACTTTCTTTTCTTGAATTATTTTTGGCTCCTGATATTTTGTCACTTGCCTTTTTCTTTCGATCTCATGCCACGTTTGAAACGTTGAGGAACCTGCAGGCTCATGGGACCCGCATGTCATCCTCTATGTACTATAAAAGTTCATTTTCTTGGTTTTTTCACCCTCTGATTTTTGGCAAACTTTTTCTTTTGATCCCCTGCCGCCTCTCAAACGGTGATACCGCTGCTGCTAAATGAGACCCGCATGTCATCCTCTATGTACTATAAAACTTTCTTTTCTTGAATTATTTTTGGCTCCTCATATTTGGTCACTTGCCTTTTTCTTTCGATCTCATGCCACGTTTGAAACGTTGAGGAACCTGCTGGCTCATGGGACCCGCATGTCATCCTCTATGTGCTATAAAAGTTTATTTTCTTTATTTTTTTTCACCCTCTGATTTTTGGCTATTTCCTTTTTCTTTTGATCCCCTGCCGCCTTGGAAACGTTGGGTAAGCTGCTGACTCATCGGACCCGCATGTCATCCTCTATGTACAATCAACTTTTTTTTTTGATCTCAAGCCGCATTTGAAACGTTGAGACCGCTGCTGCTAAATGGGACCCGCATGTCATCCTCTACGTACAATAAAGTTTCTTTTCTTGGATTATCTTTGGCTCCTGATATTTTGTCACTTGCCTTTTTCTTTCGATCTCATGCCGCCTTTGAAACGTTGAGTAAGGCTGTTGGCTCATGGGTCCCGCATGTCATCCTCTACGAACAATAAAAGTTTCCTTTCTTGGAGTTATTTTTTACCCTAATTTACGGCTATTTGCCTTTTTCTTTTGATCTCCTGCCCCCTGCGAAACGATGAGGACGCTGTTGGCGGGTCGGTCCCACATGTCATCCTCTATGAACAATAAAAGTTTCCTTTGATGGATTTATTTTGAACCCCTAATTAATTTACGGATATTTCCCTGCCAGCCTTGGAATCGTTGAGGATCTTTGTTGCCTCATGGGTCCCGCATGTCATCCTCTCGGAACGGTAAATGTTTATTTTCTTGGATTTTGTTGACCAAACGATTTTTGGCTTATTTTTCTTTCGATCACTGCTGACCTTTAAAACGTTGAGGACGCCGTCGGCTCACGGGTCCCACATGTCAACCTCTATGAACAATAAACGGCGAGGATGGTCTTTGCCTCATGGGTCCCGCATGTCATCCTCTCGGAACGAAAATGTTTCTTTTCTTGGATTTTTTACCAACAGATTTTTGGTTTATTTTTTCTTTCCATCCCTGCTAGCCTTTAAAACGTTGACGTACGTTGTTGGCTCATGGGTCCCCGATGTCGGCCTCCCAGTACAAGAAACATATGATATCTTGATTATTTTGCGAGACAATAAACAATGTATTGCGCTACGAGCTATTTCAAACGGATAATTAAATCTTTATTTTTACATAAACAAACTTATATGTTGAATCTCCTTGTTTTTTTGTCTTTGCGAAGCATAGGACTTTCCTGTTTTTTAGAAAATTCGGAACTTTCCTGTTTTTGGAGTGGGCTGAAATTGTACGAGTCAAAAGGCCTAGCGAGGATAGTTCGAAGGCCCGGATGTCCGGATGCGGCCCAATTGAAATCTTTCTTCTTGGATTTTTTCACCCCACGATTTACGGCTACTTCATTTTTCTTTTGGTTACGTACCGCCTTGGAAACGTTGAGACAGCTATCTGCAAAATGGGACCCGCATGTCATCCTCTACGTACAATAAAATTTCTTTTCTTGGATTATTTTTGGCTCTTGATATTTGGTCACTTGCCTTTTTCTTTCGATCCCATGCCACGTTTGAAACGTTGAGGAACCTGCTGGCTCATGGGACCCGCATGTCATCCTCTATGTACTATAAAAGTTCATTTTCTTTGTTTTTTTCACCCTCGATTTTTGGCTATTTCCTTTTTCTTTTGATCCCCTGCCGCCTTGGAAACGTTGAGTAAAGCTTGCTAGCTCATGGGACCCGCATGTCATCCTCTATGTCCATCAACTTTATTTTCTTGGATTTTTTTTGACCCCCTAATTTACGGCTACTTTCTTTTTCTTTTGATCTCAAGCCGCATTTGAAACGTTGGGACCAGCTGCTTGCAAAATGGGACCCGCATGTCATCCTCTATGTAAATAAAGTTTCTTTTCTTGGATTATCTTGGGCTCCTGATATTTTGTCACTTGCCTTTTTCTTTCGATCTCATGCCGCCTTTGAAACGTTAAGTAAGGTGCTGGCTCATGGGTCCCGCATGTCATCCTCTACGAACAATAAAAGTTTCCTTTCTTGGAGTTATTTTTACCCTAATTTACGGCTATTTGCCTTTTTCTTTTGATCTCCTGCCCCCTTTGAAACGATGAGGACGCTGTTGGCAGAGTCGGTCCCACATGTCATCCTCTATGAACAATAAAACTTTCCTTTGCTGGATTTATTTTGAACCCCTAATTAATTTATGGCTATTTCCTTTTTTTCTTTTGATCCCCTGCCGCCTGGGAAACGTTGAGGATGCTGCTGCCTCATCGGTCCCGCATGTCATCCTCTCAGAACGATAAATGTTTTCTTTTCTTGGATTTTTTTACCAACTGATATTTGTTTTTTATTTTATTTTCGATCCCCTGCCGCCTTTGAAACGTTGACGACGCTGCTGGCTCATGGGTCCAGCCTCCCCGTACAAGAAACATGTGATATCTTGATTATTTTGCAGACAATAAACAGTGTATTTCGCTGCGAGCTATTGCAAACGGATAAATTAAATCTTTATTTTTACATAACTTATATCTTGAATCTCCTTGTTTTTTGTTTTGGCGAAGCATAGGACTTTCCTGTTTTTTTTTTGAGAAAAATCCGAACTTTCATGTTATGGAGTGGGCTGAAATTGTACGAGTCAAAAGGCCCAGAAGGATAGTTCGAAGGCCCAGATGTCCGGATGCGGCCCAATTGAAATCTTTCTTTTCTTGGATTTTTTTCACCCCACGATTTACGGCTACTTCATTTTTCTTTTGGTCTGTGCGCTGGAAACGTTGAGACCTCTTGCAAAATGGGACCCGCATGTCATCCTCTATGTACAATAAAGTTTCTTTTCTTGGATTATTTTTGGCTCCGGATATTTGGTCACTTGCCTTTTTCTTTCGATCTCATGCCACGTTTGAAACGTTGAGGAAGCTCTGGCGACTCATGGGACCCGCATGTCATCCTCTATGTACAATAAAAGTTTGATTTCTTGGAGTTTTTTTCACCCTACGATTTTTGGCTATTTCCTTTTCTTTTGATCCCCTGCCGCCTTTGAAACGTTTAGTAAGCTGCTACCTCATAGGTCCCACATGTCGGCTGTATGAACGATAAAGCTTTCCTTTCTTGGAGTTTTTTTTGACCTCCTAATTTCGGCTACTTTCATTTTCTTTTGATCTCAAGCCGCATTTGAAACGTTGGGACCAACTGCCGCACAATGGGACCCGCATGTCATCCTCTATGTACAATCAAGTTTCTTTTCTTGGATTATTTTTGGCTCTTGATATTTGGTCACTTGCCTTTTTCTTTCGATCTCATGCCGCCTCTTGAAAACGTTGAGGAACACTGTGGCCACATGGGACCCGCATGTCATCCTCTATGTACTACAAAAGTTTCTTTTCTTGGATTTTTTTCACCCTCGATCTTTGGCTATTTCCTTTTTCTTTTCATCCCATGCCGCCTTGGAAACGTTAGTAAGGCTGTCGGCTGGTGGGACCCGCATGTCATCCTCTATGTACAATCAAGTCTCTTTTCTTGGATTTTTTTACCCCTTATTTTTGGTCACTTGCCTTTTTCTTTCGATCTCATGCGACCTACGAAACGTTGAGGAAGGCTGCTGGCTCATGGGACCCACATGTCATCCTCGATACTATAAAAGTTTCTTTTTTTGGATTTTTTCACCCTCTTATTTTTGGCTGTTTCCTTTTTCTTTTGATCCCCTGCCGCCTTGGAAACGTTGATTAAGCTGCTGACACAAGGGGCCCGCATGTCATCCTCTATGTACAATCAACTTGCAAGATCTTTAAGTGGGACCCATATGTTATCCTCTATGTACAATAAAAGTTTCTTTTTCTTGGATTATTTTTTGCTCCTGGTATTTGGTCTCTTTCCTTTTTCTTTCGATCTCATGCCGCCTCTGAAACGTTGAGTAAGGTCTTTGGGTCATGGGACCCGCATGTCATCCTCTATGTACAATCAACTTTCTTTTACAGGAGTTTTTTTTACCCCTAATTTACGGCTACTCTTTTTCTTTTGATCTCAAGCCGCATTTGAAACGTTGACACCGCTGTCTGCAAAATGGGACCCGCATGTCATCTTTTATGTACAATAAAGTTTCTTTTCTTGGATTATTTTTGGCTCACGATATTTGGTCACTTGTCTTTTTCTTTCGATCTCATGCCCCTTTGAAACGTTGAGGAAGGTGCTAGCGCATGGGTCCCGCATGTCATACTCTATGAACAATAAAAGTTTCCTTCCTTGGAGTTATTTTGACCGCTAATTTCTGGCTACTTCCTTTTTCTTTTGATCCCTGCCGCCTTGGAAACGTTGAGTAAGCTGCTGACACAAGGGGCCCGCATGTCATCCTCTATGTACAATCAACTTGCAAGATCTTGGAGCGAAAGAGCTTGTATAAGTGGGACCCATATGTCATCCTCTATGTACAATAAAAGTTTCTTTTCTTGGATTATTTTTTGCTCTGATATTTGGTCACTTTCCTTTTTCTTTCTATCTCATGCACGCCATGAAACGTTGAGTAAGGTCGTTGGCTCATGGGACTTGTACAATAAAGTTTCATTTCTTAGATTTTTTACCACGATTTTTGCTAACTTGCCTTTTTCTTTTCGATCATATGCCGCCTTTGAAATTGAGGTCGCCGTGGCTCATGGGTCCCACATGTCGGCCTCTATGAACAATAAACCTTTCCTTTGTTGGATTTATTTTTACCCTAATTTACGGCTATTTGCCTTTTTCTTTTGATCCCTGCTGGCCTTTGAAACGATGAGGACGATTGCTTGGCAGGTCGGTCCCACATGTCATCCTCTATTAAGAATAAAAGTTTCCTTTTTGGATTTATTTTTGACCCCTAATTTACGGCTATTTGCCTTTTTCTTCGATCCCTGCCGACTTCGAAATGATGAGGATGCGGTGTGCAGATCGGTCCCACATGTCGACCTCTATGAACTATAAATGTTTCCTTTGTAGGATTTATTTTTTACCCCTATTTTCGGGCTACTTGCCTTTTTCTTTGAAACGTTGAGGGACGCTCTTGTCTCATGGGTCCCACATGGCATCCTCTACGAGCGATAAACCTTCATTTCTTGTTAACGACGGGTTTATCGAGTATTATTTTCATGAGACTAATACAAGCTCTTTGGCTCCAAGATCTTGCAAGTTGATAGATTAAATCAAGGAATTATTAGGATATGTTTTAAATTTCAAATCCACTTTATGAATTTTTAAAAATACCGTTATCCATGTGGGTATGGAGCGATCAAGGATTTTCATATTGGGCATGAGCGGTTTCAAAAATTGGAACCCTATAATTCAAAATAAATAAAAACAACTTTTATGTACAATCTCCGTGTATTTTTATTTGCCAATCATAGGATCTGTGTTTCATTAGAAAAGGGCCGAAATTGCATGAGCAGAAAGGCCCATTTGTAGTTATTGGGCTTCGATAGCCGGATCAAGTAGACCGATAACAATTACCATGTAGATGTTCCTTGGCAACCCAAAAGTGAAATATTGGGCCCAACAGGGGAGGTTGAACAGTACTTTTTCTATTGGGAAGGTGGTACATGGGGTTATCTGACAAAAAAAATGGAACATGGAGTTGCTTGAAGGTTGCCCATTTGTGCCTAATATGTTTGTCAGCAGGAGCTTTACCTTCCGCCGCCGCCGCTCCGCTTCCGCCGCCGCCGCCATGCCTCGTCGCGGGTCGAGCTACCGGTGCGGCGGCGTCTCGAGCTCGGGGTACCGCAGCGTCGCGCGCGCCCCAAATTAAGGTACTTCCTCCTCGGGACGGCACCTACGATAGGCTCGGCTGGCCTTGGGGCATTTACCCTAGCTTGTTCCATGCTCAAGTTTTTGAAATGTTTAAGCTCTGTTCAACCTTGGATCAAATTTGTCAACATGACCATTCTTATGGAGTAACAGCGAGTTGAATCTCTCAAAACTCTTTAAGTTACTGCAATATAACGACTAATTGGTACTACCTTATACAAAATGATTACATATCCTTATTTTGGAAGCAAGCAATCACACACTTATAGTTTGCTAGTCAGTTGCACGTAACGTTAAAAATCGGCAATTATAATGAATAAACCTGTAATTTTCACTTAAAATGCATTAAGGAGCATCAAATTTGACAAATCAAACCATGTCGTACTGAAAATTGACATGTCTTTCTCATGCAGAAATGTAAAATTATCCATGCATGTGCGTTTATACAGGTTAAGTTTTGCACGTATTAATTTTGTAACTTTTCTGACTACCTTCAAAGCTCCAATCCTTCTTCATCATCTTTGTTGTACCGCACTGATGCAAGTGAATGCGAGCTGCTCGCCAGACGCGACTTCGTGTCCGATATGTGTACTATGCCTTCTCCATCTAGTGCTAGTTACGCCTCTGTGCTAATTAATTCAGCACAAACCTCTGTCATTGCAGTTGTGACTCACCTCGACCATTGGAGCCCAATCACAAGAGCGAGCTCAGTCTCAACCAGAGAGGCATGTGTCTCATGGTTAGCTATCTACAACTTGCTGTCTTACTAAAACCGTGCCTATCATAGAGATCACCTCGTTGGTGTAGCAATGGCTGCAAGTA
>NC_061510.1:363541885-363711042 GCF_022539505.1 Lolium rigidum
GCCTTTGGCATACCGGGGGTCATCCCCCCAACACTATGCTACGCCTTGATGCATCAATTACACAATATTACTTGATATCACTTGTCGATGTTATTAGTGCTATATTCACACCATCATATTTATGAGAGAGATCAAGAAAACTGTAAACCCGGCTCCATTTAAAACCATAAGAAATATATTTAAACTTGATTTAGTTGCACTTTTACTTGTAGCACATTATTATATCAAAAAATATAGAAAGAAACACTTTAATTTCTTTATTATTTAAGTTTTGTGTTACTTACACCTTTTTGCACCTGACAAACACTTCGGTGGACTTGGGGATACAAAATTGTTTCTATTACTTGACATGTTGTTTGAAGATGATTGAAGGAAGAACATGAATTTTTCCCTGAGAGTTTGATATAAATCCTTGAGTCGCCCTTGTGGGGAAAATCACCCTTGTTGCATCACTCTACACTTTAAGTCCCAACAAGATGGAGAAAACGTGTAGTTATATTGCCGTCAAGAAAGTATTGTTTGGCGCCATTGCTAGCGAAAAAGTTGGTTTCATTGCAATCTTGTTCATAACAATTGGAGCAACAACTTACTGCCTTCTAAGCATGGGGAGGACTACATCTCTATATATGCTCGGTTGTAAGAATTTCTTCATCCTTTTAGACTTGTTCTTTGTTCTTTGTTTTAGTTTTCAGTTTTCTTAATTGTATTAATTTACTTTTTGTTACAGTTTTTAGTTTGTGTTAATCTTGTTTTTCTTTCTTGTTTAAAATTGAAAAAACCATAGAAATTAGCTATCATTGATATCTCTACCTCAAGTATAGTCCATGCCCTAATGATGATGTTAACAACTTTGCACAATATCCTAGAGAATCTTTGATGGAAGCATGGTTTAGAATGAATGAAATTAACAAATAAAGTTTTTATCCTCATGCACAAATCCATATATTAACAAGCTTTTCGAATGGGCTAGACACATGGTCAAGAGTTTTCCTTGATTCTTTAACCCATATATTTTTGTTAATGCAAATTAGGATTATGTTATTTATGTGCTAATTAGTTTGTTTGGAAATCCCACACAAACTAAATAAGAAAAGAAAACTGAAAGGTTAAAACTCTATTTAGTAGATGTGGTAAAGAAATTAAATGATGTGGTAGGAGATGCTCCTATCCGAAGTTGTATTGATCATGCTTGCTCTCATACATGCTTAAGGCATAAGAATACAAATGATCTCATGGTTAAACTATCTGATGAAATAAACTCCTTAGAACTTTATGTGAAAACAAAGGATTTCACTCTAATATATGCTCATAATAGGATATCCTACATGAGCAAATTTTTGAACTTTGCTAAAGATATCACTGATTATCCCAAGGAAGCGAGTAAGAAACAAGATGATATTAAACAAGTTGAGGAGATTAAAATCTTAATGATATTCCTAATGATCGTCCACTAAATCTTTCAAACTGGTCCTTGCATGAATTATTAACAACGTTGCAAAAATATGCTAGTTATTCCTCTACTAATATGCGTCAAACAGATTTTGGATCTTATATCATTGATCTTGTGTTTAAAGAGAAAATAAATAGGTATAAAAAAGAGGGCTATGATACCACCTAAGATTGGGGATATATGGGAGCCAAAAATACATGTCACTATAGGAAAGATTAAATGCACAACTATGCCTATTTCAGATCTAGTCTGAGTGATATTCCAAAAACATTATATGATTCAATCAACATTGGTATTATGAAAAAAATGCAATACTAATTTAAAACTTTATGACCGCTCTACAAGAAATGCTTTAGGTAGAGTTGATAATGTCATGGTTGAATTTCATATGACTTATCTCCACATTGATTTTATTAGAATGGACACGGAGACTAAATCCCATGGAACACCTTTTCTTAGAAAGACATGTGCAATGATTGATTCGAAGGAAGGGAATGTGAAATTCCAGTTCACACATAAGAATTTGTTGGAGCACTTTCCAAGAAAGGAGGGATCAAAGAAAAAATGCTCCCATGATTGGAGCCCTTCTTGAATAAAAAGGTACAAATCCTAGCTATATGGCTTTAAAGAAAGTGTTTTATGAGAGGTAACCCGGTTATTTTTCTTTGAGTTTTTTTTGCTTTGTGAGTTTTTTTTGTAGAGTTATAGGTTATTTTTTATTTTCTTGTTTCATGTTAAGAGATGGTTACAAATGCTCAAGTTGCGGTTTTCTGCATGCCGCTATTTACCATTAAAAAAATCACCAGAAATCCACGTAACTTGAAATGATATGTGCTATTTATCCTAAATGCATCTTTTCATCGTCTGCATGCGCATATTTTTCTCAGATTATTCGGATTTTCCTAAGTGGCGTTTCAAAAATCATCTTTCAGTTGTTGTAATTTTAGATAGATTTTGTCCTATGTTGTTTTTATGACTTGTTTGAGTTATATGAGGTATTCTTTATAAATTCCTTTATCACTTAAGCTTCTGGACACTTGAATGACACTCTGGATATGTTGATCCCAAATTTATTTGAGTGTCTTGTCATAGTATGCTATCTGTTTTGCCACTAAATTAACCCTGCAGAAAAGAGTGGGAACTTTTTTTTATTGTCAGGTTTTTCAGAGAGAATGAAGCCAAACTAAATTAACGATCAAATCCAAGAATGGTTAAAAGCATAAGCTTGGGAATTCCCAATGCATCCCCTACATCAACACAAATCCCAGTTTTCAAATCTTCAAACTCTGCTTTTTGAACACTATGAGAAAATCTATGAACTTGGGGCGTCTTTTTGAGTCTCTTTTTTTTTACTTTTGTTTTCTTTTGAGAAAATCTATAAAACTTATTTTCTTCAAAATCTGGATGTATTTTCAAATCTCAACTTCTCTTAAATGTGAACATTTATCAAATGTGGACTTTTTCAAATTAGAACATTTTTTATGTGAACATTTTTCAATTTTTAAAATTTCAATATATTTTCGAATATTTTTTTACTTACAGAAACAGAATGATCTTTTATTTGAACACCAGAAACAGAATGATCTTTTATTTGAACACCAGAAACAGAATGATCTTTGTTAACAGAGAGAAACAAACAGAACGATCTCTGTTATGTACTTACATCAGCTGACCGAGAGGACAAATAAAAAGAAATGCGAGCTAATTGGGCCGGCCCCCGGGGAGCCCGCGTCGAGCGTCAACTAGGTGGGCCGGGCTGAGTTGCATTGCATCATTCCCAGAAACTGACGGATAGACTCTCAGGATCCAGGAAGTGCAGGCAAAGGGGGTTGGAGCTCCGGTCGCCGCCGCCGCCGCGACACCCCGACCGACGAGAGCGAGAGACGGCGATGGCGCTCACCAACTTCATCGTGACGGTGGCGGCGGTTGGCGCGGCGGTGCTCCTCTTCACCACCGACGTCCGCAAGTCCGGCGCCGTCTTCCGCCGCAACGCCCGCCAAATCCGGCACTGGCTCGAGGAGGACACCGCGTCCGCCGCATCCAAGTAACGCCGCCAAACTGCCCCCTCCCGAAAGCCTGCTTCCTTTTAACCTGCCTGTCTGCTGTTCTTGCTCAAGTTAGGTTGTTAGATGTGGATGCTACTATGCTAGTTTTAGCACGCCTCTTCATCGGGGATCAGTATCTAGGTTTAAGCTTAGGAGTCGTTTTAGATTCGGAGGGGAAATTTAGGAGTAGCTGTTTGAATATACGTTTTTAACGTTTTTTACAGTAGCTATTTTGAGTGGTGGACTCTAATATGGTTGGTTGATTTTTGTTTTTGTTTTTGAGCGAGTGGTTAATGCTAATACACTATTGCAGTCTCTCAAGGCAACCGTGGGAAAGCTGTTTGACTGGTGGTGGTGGATATAAATTGTGAGTAGCTAGGAACATTGTGAGGAGCTAGGGACCAAAATGGATGGGGTGGATTTGGCCTGATCCACCCAAAGAATTTACTTCTTTCATGAAAAACAAAAGCGTATTTTTAAGCATGGTTTGAGAAATGCAGGATTAAGTTTCTGAACCCGAATCTTAGAGCAAAGCAAAGACGATCAATGGTAGCATGTTCTGAGACTTTTTAATCCACCTGTGTTAGTTGTCGCCCTAGCAAACTATTCTCTTCAAGTGATTTTGCTAATTGCTCAAATATACACCCTCCGTCCATAAAAGGATGGCGAAGATTTGTTTCAATTCGGATATATCTATACACTAAAGAGCCTCTAGATCCATCTAAATTTAAACAAACTTGCGACATCCTTTTATGGACAGAGGTAGTATTTGAAGTTGATGTGTTAATGGCCTAAGGGAAATAGTCAAATAGACGCTTTAGGAAATGAAATCTATTCTATATTTGGATATATTGCTGTGGAATGAACTCTAGATTATGCTTTCTTTTTAAATTTCCATGCATATTTTGCAACAACATCTAATTAGCTATGTGATTAACATGTTATCCCCATTTCATTGTTTGAACATCCGAGCTTGACCTGGGTTGAGACCACTTCTTGATGTGGTTCAGACCCGGTTGGGCGTAGCTTGGTAAAGCTTGGAGGGATTTGTGTTATCCGGTTAGCCTAGGGCTTTGATCAAATGTCATGTTACTCTTGCTGTAGTTACCAAATCATGCTAAATGCTTGTTTGTACCTAGAGAAAGGAACACTGAGTCTCATGTTACATTTATAAAGAAATGACGCGTCGCGAAAGTTCCCATATTATCACCTGAAATATGTCTGCCTTCACAATCCAATTGTTAGCAATTAAGGATTTATCCCCTTCTGTTTCAAAAGTTATGGTTTCAAATTAACCTCCATATATCATACACCCTCCGTCCCATGAAACTTGTCTTGACTTTGTCCAAATAAATAGTGTCTAGATGCACCTAAATTTGGAGTTTTGGACAAAGTTAAGACAAGTTTCATGGGACGGAGTGAGTACATAAAAAGTGAAAAGTTAGTCTGTACAGAAGGTATATATATATGATAGTACTGAACACCTTTTTTAATCATAAACCTGTTGTAATGTGTAGTCCCCTATATATTCTCACTTCTCAGTTCGGTCTTTACCAGTGTAAACTATACACTCTACATATGTCAATATTTTTATGGTGGACTCTAATATAATTCGTTGATATTCTTGAGGCAACTGTGGGAAAGCTGATTGACTGGTGGATATGAATTTTAGTGGCTAGGGACAATCTGAGAAGCTAGGGGCCATGATGAATGTTGACATTGACAACACTTGTTGTACTTCTGTTGTTTATGAACAACACTATATTTCCTGTTTGCTTTAACTCATCGTTAAATTGAATAATGCTGCAGGTCTGCAAAAGAAGCTGTACCGCCTCCCAAGAAATTGGATGCAGAGATTCCCAAGGATAAGCCAAAGGATCACTGAAATCATTATGTTTTGTGCATGATATAACCTTTGTCATAGCTATGATCCTTGTGCATGACAAATATAACTGTCTACTCATTCTACCCATGCTGAGTCATAGAGATCTGTAGTAGCTCATAAATGTATGCATGCCAAATATGTTTTCATTTCTGGAGAGTATTCTGAGGTTTGTGTAGATGCAAAATAGAATGAAGCAACCATTTGACAGCTATCATCCTCGTGAGAACCTAAATATCTAGAGCTCACTTTAAAGCCTTTGTGTGTGAACGTCTATCCAGTGCAGCTGACATGATATGTTAATTCAGTGGAGTGATTCTTACAAGTAGTTGCATATACGAAATGATTTTGTTTTTAGCAGTCAACCCAACACTTTAATATCTTCAGTTTTGGAAAACTGCCATATAGGCCTTCCGTTTCGTTGCTGTAGACTGGGTATTGCCCCAAAATGTTAGTACAATCATCCATATTCAACTTTGAAAGCTGTGGTTCGTGAACTGTTAGGACAATCATCCATACGTTGGGTGTCTTGCATATTATTTTTACGTGTGTATCATGTTTAACCAACTGCTTGGCTAGCATGAAGCATAGTTTCATCATCTACTAAATTGTTCTTATTTTGAACAGTCAATCCAACACTTTGATATCTATTTTAGTATGGGGAAACCATCGTGGGCCTTCCACATTGGTACTATGGACTAGATACTGCCCCCTAAAAATTTATTTGCACGTGAAACAAGAAGGTCCGTTTTCTGGTTCACAATGGCCTGCATTATGAACAAATCCAGCTCAGTGATTTCTGTTTCATTGCACATATACTTCTGGAATTAAAAATGCTCATCATGTTCGTATTTCTGTTTTTTTATTGAATTCATCAGTCAACTGATTGGAGGCCCCTGCCCCATAGTTACCATGAATATGGATTTTATTATGCATGCTCATAACTTCATATTGGAATCTGCACAACTGTGTTTCGTGAACTTTTCGTGCAATGTTGTTACAGAACTCCATACATGAGTGTCCTGCATGTCGTTCTTTATGTGTGGGCCATGTTTAACCGACTGCTTGCCTAACATCAATTCATAATGGAAAACCTGGCCGCTTGAGTTTGATAGAGGCGACCTCCAACAGATGATCAAAATGGTTGGTACATTGATCCTACTACTGGTGGAGAAGTAGGGGCAGCAGATGTACCTCAAAGGTTTGGTGGCAAAGCTGGAAAGGAAGAACCTGATGTTTGGCATTGCAGACAGCTAGCAGCCTGAACCGCTCGCATCAGTTGATTCCCATGGTCACATAGCAATCCAGGCCATGATAACTGTCCTTCGAAGCTGTTGGTTTCAGTTAGGGCCGCAATCATCACACAATTTTAGGTTCGAAAAGCAACCATAACGCAGTTTTGAGCGGCAAAGGTGCTAATAATGCTAAGATGACATGAACAAGACCTGACATGCTGGCGGTTGACCGTTGTAAGAGCGGTATTGCTGGAACAACGGAGAGCCTGGAAGCAGGGTCTCCATGTTCTTCGATCTTTAGAGTTGGGGCGTCAAAGGCTCAAAGCTAGAATAAGACTGCTCTGAACTGTTAGGTAGTTAAGGTACTGTAGGTTAAGGATCCAGGCCTTTCCCAGGTGACCTCATCACTGTGTCGCATGCTGCAACCAGAAGTTGACATCACCATGTGCCCAACACCTGGAGCACGTAAGTTAAGTTTGAAGCTTATAAATTGGCATGTCAATGATGACTGTAAATCCAGTCGGCTGTCAGAAAGCTTCACTTCAGAAAGGGAAAAATAGTCTGAAAGATCGTGCTAGGCTGGTATCTCCTCTTTAGTCGGCCCAATCAGGCCGAACTATGCACTGACTGAAACAGTTTCCTCTTAGTTGCAATTTGACGCCAACCTCTAGTAGCACCGCCGAAGGCATCACACGAGCGGCTAAATTAACCGGAGAGTCCGCCATTGATTGATCGATATACGGCTGTCCTTTCCGGCCGGTACCGGAGGAGATGGGCGATGGTTTCTTGGACCGGTGGACGAGCGCATTGAGTGGCGGATTGATCCGCCTGCTTCCTTCCTTCCTCTGGCAACCAAATCTACCAAGCGTGTGCGTCCCTGTCGTCCGTGCTGCTGCTGCTGCCCATCAATCAACCACAATTTCTCACATTAATGGGCCCGCTCAATCTCAATCATGTTGCCTCCGCCGACGTACTCCCTCTCTCACAGTTTATAAGGCACGCGCGTGCCCCTAGGTCGCAAATTTGATCAAATTAGCATTAGTTATATGTTATAAAAATTATATCATTAGAAAGTTCAAATGTTCTATTTTTTAATGATATAATTTTGTAATATATAATTTGAATTATATAGGTTAAATTAATGACCTAGGGGTACGCGCGCGCCTAATAAACTGTGAAGGAGGGAGTACAATGAGGCTGCACGCCGCCGGCGACGGCCCCGACACCGCCTCTGCCACAAGCGGAGCCGACGCCGGCCAGCCTCCCAGAGCATATACGTTAACATTTTCTATCTGAACTTGCTAGCTCCACCTGAGCGTACGACTGGCGAGCTACCGCTGCTCTGTTCCTTTCAGATATTTCTGCACTTTTTTCCACCCTCACGGGGAAAGATTTCGTCCTGGCGTACCCAACTACCGTTTTTGGTTGCCAGCCCCATGTGTGTCCTTTCCATGGTTGCTTGCTCTGGCCGATCAGCAACGAGATTAATCGAGTCCACAGATGAACAGTTTTTTTTTCTGTGAAACAAGGCAAAAGATTTGCCACTTTCATTAATCAAGCCATCAAGGATGGACGTTGCTACACGGTGCTATAGCACCGGTTAGTCTACCGGAGTGCTCTCCCTGAAATAGTATGTGGACCCCATGATTGAAAGCGACACCTTACCAAAAGTGGAAAAATATGCGTTTCCACCGTGTGAAACCAACACGTCGTCCCTAGAATGGAGCACGCACTTTTTATTCCTTCCCCTCGTCACCTCTGCAGCTAGCTTCGTAATTTACGGACCGTAAGTACATCTCAAGATTAATGAAGTACATCCTAATTAATTTCATCCTTTGGTCCTTTGCAAAAAAATTACTACTCCCTCCAATTCATATTAATTGACTTCAATATGGATGTATATAGAACTAAAATATGTCCAGATGAACCGGAGGGAGTACATCCCATGTGCCCCAAAGCAACTCATACCAGCTAGTTCTGATTCGAATTAGGGATGTAAAAAATAACAGCAAATTACATCTGATGTGCCCCAAAATAACTCATACCAGCTAGTTGTGATTCGAATTAGGGATGTAAAAAAATAACAGCGGTGTATGTAGAAAAATAGTAAAATTACATATAGTTGCAAAAAAATTACATGTAGAATTTGAGGTACACCTTGACCTTCCATCACTCTGGATGTAAGAAAAAAGTAAAAAGTACATAATTTGCAAAATAGTTACAACTATAATTCGGGAAAAGATACTATTATTATATCCTCCTACGATCCCTCGTATGTAAAAAAATCACTATTGTTACATTAGATTCGAGGAAATATAAGCAACTTATTTAAAATTAAATGTTGATGTGCAGATCTGGCCCTAATGAACTTCTAAGGAAACACTATTTGGAGAGAGAATAAAAGATTGAGAATAATTTTCGTAGTAGAAACACATAAGAGCTATCTTAAACGAACCCATCTCCAGGAGCAACAATGGTTTAAAAAGAGATGAAGTAATTACATGGAGAAGCAAAAAAATCCAACGAATCCTTGCATAATCAGTTAATACCATGATCTAACAACCAATTGGCTCACGATGTATGGCAGAGTCGGGCTACTCACGATCCAGTGGCTCTGCTCCCCACGGATCTGTACCGCCCTACACCACAACAGCATCTGCTACTGCCACCGTCGCCATGGCCGTCTCCTTGAGCACGGGCGTGCGATCTCCCCAACCCGCACCACCACATCTTCCCATGGCCGCCGCCCTTCACATCTGGAGCACCATGGCTGCTAATTCCTCTCTTCCCCACAGCCGCGCAAGGCCATGCTCGCCGCCCTTCACCTTGGGAGCGCGGGCGCTGCCGGTCCGCACCACCAGCACCTCTCGCCCCTCCTCCGCCGACCTCATGATACACTGGATTGAGGGTCAAGCACTCTCGCTTCCGCTGCCCCTGGTTCGAGTTTGTGAGGAGAAGATGCAGGTATGCGGGTGGGGATGAGGAATTAGTGGACGAGAGGGGAGACGCGTGCGCGTGGTCCTCGCTGAATAGCCATCCATCGCCCGATCTTGATCCGACGGACGCGAGAGTGGGGCACTGCGTAAGACAACAGCGTGCCCTAGCATTAAATAGAAATTGGGATCAAGGATAAGGTTTTTAGAACAAATGTCTTGTCGACGCCAAGAATTTCACATACAACATACTCTTTGGGATTACGTTACTCAAGAAATTCGTGTTGGCGATGCTCCACATTTTGGCCTCGTCCTTTGATCTTTGCGATTACAATGTGAGCCGACGAAGCGTGATGACGAAAAACTCTTGCGTTTCGCTCTTTTCAAATCACCCGAGACACAAGCATAAGGAGCAAGGTCATAGCCTTCTAGGAGTTTCCATGTCCCAAGGCCATCCTCACCCACCAATCAAAAACACTTTCCTCGTTAGCCCAAAGCGTTGTATGAATGTCTACTTACCCACATCAAAGAAGAATGGCATTCCAAATTCTTAGGAAGAAGTGACACTTGAAGATAAGGTGAGATACGGACTCTTGAACTTGATTGCGAAGCGAACAATTCCCACAATTTGGCCATTCTCTTCTAGCCAATCGGTACGACGTTCAAACTCTATTTTGCAAAACTAGCAAAACTAGCCAAGCTAAGCTCTGTTCATGGACTGAGGAAAGAGTTTTTTTTTTGCGAATTAACTGAGGAAAGAGTTAATTAGCTCTTGGAGTTGCATTACTTCGCCTGGCTACTTACGTACTACACTGACGACTGATTGATTCATTGATTGATAGGCCCGACCATTGTCCAATCAGGCCTGTTAATGAATTCTACTGTAAAAACTAGTAGCAATTGTTGGTACTACGTGCTGTTTTCAGCAGCAATCGGAGACGAGAAACTTGCCCCGACATGGGCATCAATTGGATTCCCCAAAAGGTGGGGCAAAATCAAAGGAGCCACGCACAAGTTGCAGGTACATGCCAGCCAGCCGTGACCACACTTGTACTGGAGTGTATGTATGCACATCTACTCTTCTTTTAGCCCGTAGGCCGTAGCCATGTGTACACATAGGTTTATGTCCCCCCAATATATGCATGTATATGTATGTATGTTTCTCTTATGTTCAGTTACAGATGGAAGAAAGGAGAAAAAAAATAGGTACACCAAGACTAAAAAAGGGACAAAAAACACAACATGGAACAGAACAGGAGAACAAAAAAGGTGTGACTACAACTAACATACACTTCCTATCTTTCTTTTCCTGTATACAGATTTTGCTTAGCCCCCCAACAATAATGCCTAACAAAAGCAATTAACCTAGCTAAATTAAGAATCATGTGAGGAGGAAGAATAAGAAGAAGAAAATGAAGATGACGAAGACTTGTCTCATATTAATATAGCCCATCCCATGCATCACTCTCCAGCAGGCACCATGAATGTTTATCTCTCTAGATCCCGATCGATCACTCTCTACTCTTGCTGCTTTCTTCTCCCCCTTTTGATCTCCTCAATGCATGCTACTCCGGATGATGCAATGCATGTGCGTGAGCCATGAATGAATAATCAAGATATGTGTAGGCATCAGCAACCATTGTAGTCTCTCAAGGAGAACCGGCCGCTGGCGTCCGGCCCCGGGTTGCCGGCGCCGGCGTGCTGCAGGCCAAGCGTGAGTGACACGTCGCCGGTGGCCGCCCCTGTGGTGGCGGGCCCGTACCTCATCCTGACCCCGGGCTCGAACCTCCCGTACAAGTCGTCCGCGGCACCGACGTGCGCGTCGCCGCCGAGGAGCTCGACCGGGTCGAGGCCGACGAAGGCGGCGTCCGCCGCCGAGGGCCCCGCTGCGCCGGGGTCGAGCTTGTGGGGGTGGATGCCAGGCATACCGTGTTCTTGCTGGATGCCATACCTGCCGCCGCCGTGCTGCATTACTACTCCTTGCGGCTGCAAGTGAGAGTGCTGCATCGCGCCGGTGGTCGTGGGGGAGTGCATGTCGTCGGCGCCGGAGGGGTCATTGCCGGACTCCGGTCCGCCCGCCCCACCGCCGGCGGAAGAGCCCTCGAGCTCCTTCGTCTCCTGCTGATACATCTCCTCGATCATGGGCTTCCATAGCCGGACTCGGGCGTTGATGAACCAATTCGATACCTGGAGTGGATCCAAAGGTAAATCAAAGGAATTATTGCAGGCATAGGACGGGTCCATAGAGCAATGGCGCCATGCGTGCATGCATGCATGTTTGCAGGGACGTGTAGGGCAGCTAGCTACCGTAGTTCAGCAGTCCTAGCTGTCATTTTCGGTTTTACCACGCTTATTTGTCCTGTTTCGCTTGTGTCCTATGCTTTCGTTTTCAATTAGTAGTTCCTTTCCACTATTATGAACGTCAGGTTAGATGTTTATGTATGTGTCTCTGGCTCGTTGCTCATGACTAAATGGTAAATGTAATTAAATTGACATTATCCTGGCTCTTTATCCGCAAAAATAACTGCCAGGCCTCCTACCATTTTCCGTTGCAAAGATGTCACTGAAAAATATTTACATAAGAATAAGATACATATAACACCGAAAACTAAATTTCTTCGCGTGTACGACATTCATCCTAATTAATTTGTTAGGAAGTACTTTATATGGCCTCCTAGAATAATTTGGTGTGTTGAATGAAAAAGCAGCAGCAGCAATAAACCATTATTATCAGACAAAATGTGTTGAACCATAAACTAAGTATATACCTAAATTTAAAATTAATTAAAGTAAGATTCTAAAGCAAACAAACATAAGAGCAACGATTTAGTAGTAGATCATAATAGGAAATGATCAATCTAATAAATAAAATACAGAATAAATAGTTAATTGTGTTAGTATTTTTATTATTATAATTTTATCTATATTTTAATTAGTAGCCGACGCAATGGCACGTGTATCAAATCTTTTAGCTAGTACCTGAAATGAGTTCAAAAGGGCAAGGATACCCGCACTAACTTAGATTTGAATTATGTAAGGCCTCGTGGGCATGTATGTTGGTTCACAAAATAATCGTGTATTACATCCTTAAATATTCCTTACTGGCTAACTCCTGATACATGATAGTTTATACTAACCATGATGAGCAAGTTCTTCATACGGAAATTGGACATCATATGTAATATCATGATCAAAAAATGGCGTACCTAATTTTTGCTGCATTAAGCTTCAATTTTTTTTTGCTGCATTTATGTATTTTTACCAAATTAGTGTATATGTGTATAAGTTGACTTGATTGATTTGGGGGTTTAAGCAACCAAGTCAACCTATACACATGTACACTAATTTGAATCTGATTAAGTTTACACATATACACTAATTTGAATCCGATTAGTTCAAGGAAGAATTTCTACTGGAGAAACAAGATGAACACAAAAAATGTCAATTAACTCGGTAGAACTGAAATGTACTGATATAAAAGCAATTTTCCATGCAAAGATGACTTAAGAATTTTATTGTTTTTATTGTTTGCAAACAATTTTTTACATCCTCCTAAAAATCATTTTTAGAATCTCTTAAAATCAATTCCCGTTTTCTTTTTTTAGCTCCTTGAAATTACATTCCCCGGTCTTGAAGTTTATTCCTGTTTTTTGGGAAATGATCGATATTGGTCATGTGAAAAAATAATATTATACTAACTTTGTTTTACTGTTCACATAGTTGCCACCAAAGCGAAAACAGTTTTTCTATGTTAGAAAATGATTGTTAAGTACCCCCAAGCCAAGGCTAGCTCCTAGGTGCTTAAATTATTTGCACAGAGATTTTTGTGAACCAAGGTAGCTAGGTGGCACACATCAGTCAGATAAACTAAAAGAGAATATATTAATTATGTTGCTTCAAAATCAAGGCACATGTAGTTGGTTGCATAGAAGATACCATCGGTTGCATAGAGAGTTTGCGGACGCATACACGTTACCACAATGTTGATGTAATCAAAGCCTTATGAAATAAACAGTTGGTTAAGATAGTTGGACCAGATCATGAATTAGAAGCAGGGATTCTCCGTCTGAATCAAATCAGGTAGGTTCACTAGTCAATTTGTAGCTATATATACGTAAAAATAGTTGGATGGTTAGCTTGGAATAAACGGGCGTGTACCTACTGGATAGACTCAATAAAACTACGGTGCTAACGAGGGGAGAAGGTTAATTACATCCTAAATAAGCTCTACCGAAGACATACTGCTAGCTGTAATTCATCATCATAAGTTGAGAAGTATATTTTCCTTATCAAAGTTACCGTGACACACAGCTCATAGGCTAATTTTAAATGATGTTTAGTTTGACAGAGGCACCATCCTAAAAAATATTAAATATATTTTATAGTGTTAGTTAAGGCTACCAACTGTTGTTGAGCTGAGATACGAAGAATATATGTTCACAGAGCCGAGCGGGTGTAGATTATCTCCGGATGAAGGGTTTTTCTTGTGGCCTATAGGTAGCATCGAGCTATCGACCACACACATGCATGCCTGTGGAGTTTGTTCACGAGTCCCGGAAGAGATATCACGCGACAAGGAGCTGAAGATGGACAGGGCTTGCGTTGTCGCATTGGGCAAACAGCTAAGGAAAAGTTTGTACTAACAGGCTAGAGAGGGGCATGGGATAATTAGGACATGCATGAGGGGTACCTGTGAAGGGACCACGTCCATCAAAGGTACAAAAGTGAGAGATGAACAGAAAGATAGACAGATACCTAAAAAACAGAAATACGAAAGCATATATACGAATAGCTAGTGTACGCTTCCAATATGTGGATATGCCTGCACCGTCGAAAGTGCGTTGCGATAATTTCTTTAACTCTAATATGTGTGGACAATTGGATGGCTGAAAAGCACCATTATCGAAAAAATGGATGGCTAAAAAAATGATGATGTGGCTAGCTTGAATTTATAGGTAGACTATTATTAGCGAGATGGCATAGATAATATGAAGGCTAAAAAATGGATAATATGGATAGCATACATGTAGAGATAGACTATCATTAACGAATTGGTGGGGTTTTTTTTTTGCTTTATTAAAGACAGGGATTGCGTGGATCTTGAAGTATGTGCATTTGTACTACAATTACAAACATGCACTTATCTTAAATTATAATATACATATTGTTTTTAAATAGAATATCTACTAATTTTCTTAAAATCATTAATTGGGATGGTGATACCAAAACCAAAACAAAGCACACATGACACTAAAGGGTAATCCTAGACCGGCAACTACTAGAAGCCCTTTCGAAGGGAAAAAAATGTTTGTTGGTTGGGAGCGGGAGAACGCTATCTCCAACCATGACACTATGATGCTCTTGTAGCCTACATTTTAAAATCAATTCGATATGCATTACAGTTAATAATTTAATATTTGAAAACTATGAGATATTTTACCAGCATTATTCGGACCACCATGTAGATTTTACCTATGTAGTGGTGAATTTTGTTTGTATCAATATGTTGTATAAATTACTACAAATACCACCAAAAAATAATACAATTTTTAATGCCACTTTACAACAAAATTTAATTATATTTTTGTAGAGGAAATAATACTTATTGTTTTGGAAAGGAGGCACACTGATTTTTTCAATGCTACACCCATGTTGATAAATCCACATTGTGTTCTTTCTACACTTTTGCTGAGTATGTATATATAAAAGTCCCAATTTTAGTTGTGATTTGAGTTGAATATGTAAGAATAGTGATGTTTCATATTTTTATGTATATTTATGATTTTTCTAGGCCAAGAAAGAAGGATACAATTAGCCCCCACAAAGATCTAACTACCAACCGGCAAGTTAAGGCATCAACCGGAGTCGAGTCATAAATATTCATGTGAGAGACTTCGCCCATGAACTGTAAGGAAAGGTCGTCGTCATAGGACATAGTCTTTGTAGATGGGCACATAATCCACAAGTTAGTGAATATCCTTTAGCATGGCTTTCTAGCCTGCCCTAGGCGGGTCTCCATGGACGGGTATGCAGCATTAGTTGATGGTGCTCCCTTTCCACTGACGACCACCTACCAGTGGAGCTAGAACATCCACTAACAAGAAGTCACTCACTCGAGTTGAACACACTAGTGTAGTGGTTTAAGTACCCATACGGGGATGGTCGATAAAGGGTAGTGATGCATCCATGAGATCCATGAATTTCATTAGTAAGAGAGGAAATGGGTTTAACTAGAAGGAACAACCAAAACAAAAATCCACACGAAGAGCGATACTATGGGTGACATAATTGTTACCCACTGGCCCTAGACTAACCATTCGCTCGCACGGTTATGTCGATGAGCCGCCAACAACCAAGCTCATCACACGTTGTCAATTTTTTTTTTCATGAACTTCGGGCCCTTGCAGTCACAGGGTAGGGGTGTCAAGCGGCTTGAAAGGCAGTCGGAAAGAGTGTTTTGATTTGGATACAATCTAGGTTAGAAGGAGTGAAGGCTAGCTAGGTCGTGGCCAACTCGGGAACAAATAATTCACGCCCAAGGGCAATAGGTCATGAGATGCCCAAGCGGTTGATCGCGTCGGAAAAGCGGGCAAAAGTAGAAGTTTTGGTCGTTGCTGACTTGTAGAGCCCCGCACCATTTAGAATAGGCATGATGACGGCCATCTGGCACGTAGCTCACGAAAGTGTTATCACTGGGGCCAGGGTATAGATACAATATGTTTTCTTTAGAGAGAACGTGTAGAATAACACTTCGAGTGCTCTTTTGCAGGAATGTTGTTCATTCTTATTTTATTTTTACAAACAAAAATGCCCACGATGTTCTCCACATGCTCCTTTTAAGCCGATTATGACGAGATGCTACATTACTAAATATTTATTAATGTTTATATGTTTTCAAGATAAGTTAAATGCTTTTGTGGTACACAATTTGTTAAGCTGGTACTGTATTCGGTTGCAATGCGTCTAAGTAGTTGGTAGCATTTAGGGATAATAAAATATATTTACGCGGCAACTATTATCAGTTTTTCTTAGCTTCAATTTTTGTACTATGTGTTCCATGCTTGCTCATAAACCAACTAAAAGCGTTTACTAGATGCTATAATCAGCATCCATCTTTAGATACTCCCAAGATCAAAGGAGCTAGTAGTAGTTAAGACTGACGCTGCATGCAACAGCTCTATTTGGAGTTTGATGCCAAAAGGAATACTGCGGCCATCCAATCATAGACCAAACAAACAGCACAATCTCGGGTAAGGTCAACAGTGCGACGAACGACACCATGCATGCATGTATACGGTGTATGTGCAATGCGTGCACACTGTGCATGCAGGGGAAGTGGCACAAACCTGGTTCCTGGACAGCCCCGTCTGCCTCGCCAACAGGTGCTTATCGGCGTCGCTCGGGTACCTGCATGCAGACACGGCAAACAAGGGATCAGCATGCATACAAGATGCAAAATGGACACACGTTCGTTAAGGCTGCATGCATTCCTGCCAGCCTGCTGCCTTACTGCACAAGCAGCAGGAGGAACAGCACAAGCACTCCATGCGGGCAGTGCACTATTCAGCAATCATATACGAATTATACGTGCGATGGTCATACAATGAGCATCACATGCAGTTGGATGCAGCCAAGCAGGACAAACTGAAGCGGATTCCTAGATAAATTATCCTCTGAAGTTTGATCTCTCGCAGAGAGCATGGCAATGGCCGGGATAGACTTGCAACGTAAAGGTTGCTACCACTCGGCCCATGCTGATACTACATGCATGCAGAAGCCAGAAAAGGCTCCTACTAGGAATGAATGGAGAATTGCAGGCGAAGGCAGCGTACGTGGAGCAGCTATATATGTAAGCTTTTGCGCGCGCGTGAAAAGCTTGAACAAAAGAGGAGCAGAATTCCTGCTGCTCCTACGTTCACTGACAGGCAGTATCTATCCAGCCCTGCTGCAGCCACTAGCCGCAGTAAAAATTAGTGGAGAAAGTTGAATTTCTGCAATGATGGGAAAGTAATCCTGGAGCAGGAGGGGCAAAAGGGGAGGAATATGCACAGTCCCCGGCATGGCTGATGGCCCCTGCCCCTGCCGGCCGGTTGGTTTTAGCGTGGATCTCGAAAAAATTACAGCTTTAGCTAAAGCAATGCAGCAGAAAACAAGAAAGAGGGAAGAGAAAGATAGCGCAGGAACAAAGCAGAAGCTGCCCTACAACACCATGTCGACAGATCGATCCCATGCACAAAGCATAATGCAAAGTCCAAGACAGGCTAGAAGAACCTAGAGATAGAAGAAGGAACAGTAGTACGTCTGATGCATGCAAACGGAGGAACAGGTTGAGTACACGTACGGGTGTAGGAAGTGCTCGAAGAGCCATGATCGGAGGATGGAGACGGAGCGCTCGGGGAGGCCGCGCTGGGGCCGCCACGCCTCCTGCTCCATCATCCCCATGTGGTGGAAGGCGCGCTGCTGCCGGAGGCTCTGGTCGATGGCGCGCAGCCGCGGGGTCTCCCCCTTGGTCAGGCCCGACCCTGTGCCGGCGTCCTTCTCCCCCAGCAGCTCGCAGCTCTGCCGGAGCTGCCCCGCGATGGCGTCCTTGAGGCACCGGAAGTGCCGCGACATGGCCTTCTGCGCCAGCGCCGTGTACGGTGTCGCGGCGCCGAACCCCATCACCGAGTCGAAGAAGTTCACCACCATCTGCATCTGGTCGCAGTAGTGGTTGTAACGACGATCCACCTGCATGCAAAATCAACTGTTTTACCCCATCGATCACCATGCATCTTTTCAAAGGAAATTAAAACTCAAAGTTACTGCACGCAAGAAACAAACTTTGGTTGCGGGCAATTAAGGCACGGGCGTGGCGTATCATGTGTCGCTGGCACAATTATGAGAAATGGGGGTGGAAAGATCGAACGAGCGGAGGGAGGCGCATGCAGCAGGCCCACGGCCGTTTGGCAACAGGAAAGCCATGCGGCTAGCTTGCATGTGCTGATTTGTTCCTGTGCGATCGCTGATCTCTTGCCAATTATGTAGGAGGAGGAGTAATATATAGTATCTCCACGGACATGTGACTGCTACCTCTTTCTCTCGTACTTTGTCACTGAACTGTGCCTATTCTAACTAACTGATCGGATCCCCACACTAACCTACCTGAGCTCACTCGGGCTAGCTGAATGCTTGCTTGGAGCACTCTCTTGCACCAGCCAGATAAATTTACTAGACTAGAATCATAGCCTCTTTCACACAACACTAGCCACTAATGTATATATGATCAAGAAAACTTTCATGACGTGACAGAAATCATATACTATGTGTATGTGTTGATGGATCGATGGAAATATAACAATATAAACTGGTGGCCGTACTTTCTTTCCCTTTGTGGGGAAGAAGATATGGAAAGAGAGAGTGCACAAAAAAAAACATAAAGAAATATGGGGAGGCGATGAATGCTGCGGCAACAGCAGCTATCACGGCAACAACCGCACAAAAAGAAATGGGATGTTACTATGATTGGAGATCCAATATCCCCCTTGGAGTTTGCGTCGTGACGATCCCACCCAAAAGCTCTGCTCCTGCCGCAGCCACTGCAGTGCATGCCGTTGGCGGCCGCCTCCTCGATCCCTCTGTGCATGCCATGCAAGTCACCTGCTTGGTAAAAAAAACTCACAAGAGCCAGTTCGCTTGTTCTGGAGTTGGACACTTGGACGGCCGTACGAGCTGGCTAACCCTACCATGCTACGGGCTACCTACCGTCCGTTGCACCTACCTGAACTACGCCGGCACGCGCCACCGCGTCGCCGGCCGGAGCTAGCTATGGACACCATGCATGCATGAGAAAGAAAGAGATCGGGAGAGTGAGAACAGCGTGTGTGTTTGTGGGGTACGTGCCTCGTCGAGCATGGAGATGAGCTTGGCCTTCTTGCGCTGCTGCTCGAACCGGTCGGCGGGGGACAGCTGCGGCGGCTCCTTGGACGCCGACGACGGCGACTGGGCGGCGCCGGAGCTGGACGCGCCGCCCTTGCTAGGGTTCGACGCCGACCCACCGGCGCCGGCGCCGCGCCCGCCGCCGCCCTTGATCGTCTGCCCGCGCCCCACGCTGCAGAACTCGTCGAGGAGCTCCTGTGCCGCGCGCGTGTACTTGGAGTTGCGCAGCACGCCCGCCACGCCGGCGGGGCCGTACCCGACGTGGAGCTGCTGCCCGAGCGACCCCACCTGGCCGTGCAATGCCATCGGGAGCTGCTGCTGCACCGACGGCGCCTGCTGCTGCTGCTGACGGTTGAAGTAGAGCACGCCGTCCCTCACCCGTAGCTCCTCGGCCTGTTTCGCCATCTCCAGCTGCTGCAGCGACGGAGACAGCGAGAGGGACAGGCCCTGCCCTTCCACCACGCCGCCGCCGAATGAGCCCGCGCCGTACGCCTGGAAGGCCTCGTGGTGCTGGATGGCGGACTGCGCGTCCGACGGCGGAGGCGACGTCGGCGGCGATGACCTCGACTGCTGATGCTGATGCTGAGGGTTCATCAGAAACAGCTGCATCGCGGCGGCCGGGTCGGTGGCGAGGCCCGCCATGCCGCCTGGCTGCTTGGGCGATGACGTCTCACCTAACAAATTGGCTCCGCCGGGGCCACCGCTGCCGAACCAGCCGCCGCCGTCGCCGGACGCCAAGCCAGCTACTACCCCTCCCGGCGCTTGCCGGAACCCGTAGCGGTAGTTGGCGTTCATCTGGCTGGCCAACAGCTCGGTGGCGGAGGGCCCCGCCGGCGTCTGCGCGGAGAAGTTGAACATCTCGGCGAGCATGTTGGATGCGCCCGCGGCCGCAGCGTGGTCGTACATGGCGCCGGGCTCGGCGCCGTGGTCGTCGCCGTCGATGGGGAGCAGCCCGGCGGCGGCCGGGTCGAAACCCTGGACCCTCAGCTTGTCGCGCCGACTCTGCTGCGCCACGTGGTGCTGCTGCTCTTGCTGCTGCTGGTCCTGCTGGCTAGATCCCGCCCGGTCGAAGCCATCGGAGGAGAAGCCGTAGACGCCGCTGTGGAATCCCTGGGAGTGGGACATAGAACTCGCGGTGGCCGGCCGGGGGCCGTCGTGGATCACCGCACTGCTCTTTGGTTGGCTCACGTGCGCCGTCGTCTGACACGGTGGCGTTGCTATACCCATGCTGGTGACGGCGCCACTGTCATCATCGTCGTCGTCGGCGCCGAGAAAACTGATCCCCTCTTCCTCCGCAGCTAGCAACCTGGGAAAGTCATGGGCAACAACCACGGCATCAGAAAAGAAGAACCTAACAATAATTAAGAATCGGAAACCGGAGGAGAAATTAAAAAAAGATTCCGATCTCTCCAACTCCCGCGACTTGGCAATCACGGATGAACAGCTTGAATTGAACTGAATCAAAGCAGTAGCTAGCTATAGCTAGCAGATATAGCATAGCTATTTTTCCGTCGGGCGTTTACCTATGAGTCGGAGCACATCGTTATCTCGGCGAGGGAGTGAAAGGCTTGCCAGCTCCGAGAGACCTCCTCCTCTCCATCTCTGTCTTCTCTTGTCTCCCTCTCTCCCTCTCGAAATCTCTTTATCTCTCTCTCTCTCTCTCTCTCTCTGCTGCCGTGAAGAGTGACTAACTCTATATTTTTCTCCTCCCTCCTTTGTCCGGTCGGGAGCAGCAGCAGTTCTTGGTCGCCTTGTGCAATCGCCTTCTGAAAGGGAAGAGCGACGCAAAGGGGGAGGGCGGGGAGGCTAATATACAGCCCCGTACTGGGTGGTGGCACTTGAAGAAAAAAAAAACTCTCAGTTTGTGTGCTGCTGCTCTGCTGCTGATCACTCCTGCCTGCTGCTGATGATATCGGAATTGGACAGAGCCCAACCCAAAGGGGGGCACTAGCTAGGAAAACGTCGCTCTCTCACCTCACTCCTTTGGTATCACCCCCCTCACTTTTATTCTTTCTAATTTCCCTCTGCGTTTAATAATCAGCGTCGTTGTTGTGTGCTAGGGTTAACTTATTATTGCTGGTGCTGCTGATGTCGTACCCTTGTTTTTCTTTGTCTCCCCTTGCTTTCTCCCCCTTCCCTTTTCCCACTCTCTACTAGCTACTGTCTTAGAGCATCTCCACTCGTCCCCCCGAACAGGCCCCCGGCGAGCGTTTTTTCCATCCAGACGGCGTAATTCGGCCCAGTCGCGCCCCCGGTTCCTCGTTTTCGTCCGGATTTGAGCCTAAATCCATCCGGCGATCCCACGCCATCCCCGGCCCCCCGGGGAGCGCTCGGGGACTCCGGACGAAACGAAAGCGCGCGAAACGGCGAGGCAACTTCCGCGCATCCGGTGGCCCCAACTTGTCGGCGAGAGAAACCGATCGTCGTCCTCATCGCATCGTCTTCCGCGCGCCGTGAAAGCCTCGCCGCCGGTCGGCATTCGCCGGCCACGCGGCGAGTTAATGTCGTCGTCTTCCGCGCACGCATCGTCTTCCGCGCGCACTAAAGGCTGCCGCCGGTCGGCTCGCCGCGGACGCGTCGCATTCCACGCGGCATTTAATCCCCACGCCGACCCACGCCTATATACGCCGGTCCGAGCCACCGCGAGGCGTACCCCGTGCTCCACTCTCCCTCCGCTCTCCCTCTGCTCCCAAGATGGCGTTCTACGACGACGACGGCGCAGCCAACAACGGCTTCCCCGCCGGTCGCTCCACGCGTGGGAGGGCACCTCCTCCGCCGGGCGGGGTACCCCCGCCCGCCGGACACGAGGCCTCCCGGAGGCGGCCGGCGGCTAAGTGCCGGCGGCGTTCCAATCCCGCCGCCGCCGCGGGGCCATGCCCTCGACGTCGCCATCGAGGAGGCGAGGATGACGATGACCGACGAGGAGCGCGGCGAGCCACGCCACCACCCCGACAACTACACGGCGTGGAACTCCTACTTCCTCCGGCGGTGGGAGCGGGAGCCGGCGGCCTACGACGGCCCGCCGCCTCCGCTGCGCGCAACAACGCCGTGGGCCGCCGACGGTGGTGGAGCGCGCCGGAAGGACGCCGGCGAACGTCCTCGCGCACATCGAGGGCGGCAACTTCCCGGTGCTCACGATGCCCCCTCCATCGGCATCGAGGGCATCGGCGAGCCGCCGTCGGGGAAGCGTCTGGCAGCCACGGTGCATGGCTGCCAGCTCGTCGTCATCCGGATCGGCGTCAAGGTCATCCTTGGCGCCGGTGAAGAGGGAGGAGGCGACGTCGCCTTCGACGCCGGTGCGCGTCAAGGAGCCGGTGTCTACGCCGGCGACCAGAGGGCGCAGCAGCGGCGACCAGAGGGCGCAGCAGCGGCGCCCTCGTCATCCGCGAACAGCCTTCCGCGCCGCAGAGCGGCCGGAAGAAGATGAAGAAAGAGGCCGCCGCAAGCCAGCTCGCCGAGGAGGAGGCGAAGCGCGCGGAGGACGCCGCGATGGCGGAGGCGATCGCCAGGTCGCTGCACGACATGGAGGAGGAGAGCGCGCGGACGACGCCGCACCGGACTCGGGCGGGCGCGATTGGGAGCGCGAGGAGGCGGAGCGGCGGCGGCGGCTGCTGGACCCGGCCGCCGCACGCCAGCTCGCCGCCCGCGCCGCTCCAACCGCCAACGACGATCTTGCGCGGTACCGCCGTCCTGCGACACCTCCATCCGGCGTCGCTGTCCCCGTCGTCGACCTCGAGTCCTCCGACGACGGCCGGGTACAAGCCGTCCCGGGGTGGGGAGACGCCGGCCGGGCGGCAGCAGCCGGGCCGCGCAGCCGAAGGCCAACGACGACGGCTCCGGCGACGACGGCGGCGACTACACGGTGTTCTACCGCCATTTCGGCATGTAGAGCGCCGTGTTTTAAAATTAGCGTTTGCATTCCCCTAGCCGAATTCGAAATATAGTCGAATTCGGCCTCTATGTATGAACTCCTCCCGTAATGTAATAAATATCATTAAATTTAGTCTATATTCACCCGTTTTTAGCCGTAGTTTGTCAAGTTTCCGTTTTTAAATTCGCATCGTCGACTTCGCCTGGGCACGCGGCTGGGAAACTACTACTCCCCACGCCAAATCTTCCTCCAATCCGGACGAAAATTTCGCCGGATTTGGGCGTGGGGAGCGCCAACGAGTGGGGATGCTCTTACTCTCGATCGTTACTAATAATATTGCATCCTCTGTTTTTTGTGCAACTTCGTCTTCACTATATATGGATACATGAACTAAAATAAAATTACGTATGAAGTATATATATCAGTACCTACAATGCTAGATAGACGTTCATCAAGATGTTTTTTGCTACCGTCCCCCATCCCCCAACCCTAACCTACCGTCCCCCGCCTCCCAACCCTCCCGCCGCCGCCATCGCCGGCAGCGCCGCCGGGGCAAAGATCTCGCGGCGTGGCGGCGGCGGGGGCTTCTCCTCGTGACGCGTTGGGAACGGCGGCCAAGAAGTCTCTCACGCGGCGACGGCCCTTCCGCCTCTCGGGGCGGTGCTTGTGACGGTAAAGCACACGTCCGTTGGGAACCCCAGGTATGAAGAGTACAACAGCGAATTTTTCCTCAGTAAGAAACCAAGGTTATCGAACCAGTAGGAGATGAAGACCACGTGAAGGTTGTTGGTGAAGGAGTGTAGTGCGGCGCAACACCAGGGATTCCGGTGCCAACGTGGAACCTGCACAACACAATCAAGCTACTTTGCCCCAACTTAACTGTGAGGTTGTCAATCTCACCGGCTTGCTGAAAACAAAGGATTAAACATATGGTGTGGAAAATTATGTTTGCTGGGAGAAAACAAAAGAGAACAATGATTGCAGTAGGTTGTATTTCAGATGTAAAAGAATGGACCGGGGTCCACAGTTCACTAGTGGTGTCTCTCCAATAAGATAAATAACATGTTGGGTAAACAAATTACAGTTGGGCAATTGACAAATAGAGAGGACATAACAATGCACATACATATCATGATGACTACTATGAGATTTACTTAGGGCATTATGACAAAGAACATAGACCGCCATCCAGCATGCATCTATGCCTAAAAAGTCCACCTTCGGGTTAGCATCCGCACCCCTTCCAGTATTAAGTTGCAAACAATATACAATTGCATTAAGTACTGTGCGTAATGTAAACAATACAAATATCCTTAGACAAAGCATTGATGTTTTATCCCTAGTGGCAACAGCGACATCCACAACCTTAGAACTTTACGTCACATCGTCCCAGATTCAATGGAGGCATGAACCCACTATCTAGCATAAATACCCCCTCTTGGAGTTACAAGTATCAACTTGGCCAGAGCCTCTACTAGCAACGGAGAGCATGCAAGATCATAAATAACATATATATGATAGATTAATAATCAACTTGACATAGTATTCCATATTCATCGGATCCCAAAAACACAACATGTAGCATTACAAATAGATGATCTTGATCATGATAAGCAGCTCACAAGATCTAAACATGATGGCATAATAGGAGAAGACAACCATCTAGCTACTGCTATGGACCCATAGTCCAAGGATGAACTACTCATGCATCAGTCCGGAGGCGGGCATGGTGATGTAGAGCCCTCCGGTGATGATTCCCCTCTCCGGCAGGGTGTCGGAGGAGATCTTCTGACCCCCCCCCCCACCCGAGATGGGGTTGACGGCGGCGGCGTCTCTGGATCTGTTCTCTTAATTTGGCTCTCGGTACTAGGGTTTTCCAAGACGAAGGAATAAATAGGCGAAGGGGCAGCGTCGGGGGAGCCAGGGGCTCCCTCCCCATATGTCGGCGCGGGGGGCCCCACTGCCGCGCCGCCCTATGGTGTGGGCCCCCTGCTGGCCTTCCTCTTCTCTTCTTCGGACTTCTGGAACACTCCGTGGAAAATAGGGCCGTGGGCTTTTGTTTTGTCCAATTCCGAGAATATTTGTAAACCAACTTTTCTGAAATCAAAAACAGCGAGAAAACGAGAACCGGCACCGTGGCATCTTGTTAATAGGTTAGTCCCAGAAAATGCATAAAAACATTATAAAGTGTGAATAAAACATGTAGGTATTGTCATAAAACTAGCATGGAACATAAGAAATTATAGATACGTTGGAGATGTATCAGGCGGCGGCGGTCAGACGAGGATGGAGGGGCGGCGGCGGCCCTCCCGGGGTCGATCCAGCTGCGGGCTGCTGCCTCTCCGCCTCCCATCGGTGGCATGCCGACGGTGGTGGCTGGTGGAGGCGGACGGCGCCTTTCCCTCCGCCTCTCGCCGGTGAGGGGCGATGATCTTGGGCTTCTCCCGCGGTACGAGGATGCCCGGGGAAGCAGCCTTGGGTTCGACGGTGGAGGTGAGTGATGGCGCGTGAGACACACGTCTGTTGGGAACCCCAAGAGGAAGGTGTGATGCGTACAACAGCAAGTTTTCCCTCAGTAAGAAACCAAGGTTATCGAACCAGTAGGAGATGAAGGCCACGTGAAGGTTGTTGGCGGAGGAGTGTAGTGCGGCGCAAAATCAGGGATTCCGGCGTCAACGTGGAACCTGCACAACACAATCAAAATACTTTGCCCCAACTTAACAGTGAGGTTGTCAATCTCACCGGCTTGCTGTAAACAAAGGATTAAACGTATGGTGTGGAGAATGATGTTTGTTTGCGAAGAACAACAAAGAACAGAGTTTGCGGTAGATTGTATTTCAGATGTAAAGAATGGACCGGGGTCCACAGTTCACTAGTGGTGTCTCTCCAATAAGAAATAGCATGTTGGGTGAACAAATTACAGTTGGGCAGTTGACAAATAAAGAGGGCATAACAATGCACATACATATCATGATGACTAATATGAGATTTAATCGGGGCATTACGACAAAGTACATAGACCGCTATCCGGCATGCATCTATGCCTAAAAAGTCCACCTTCGGGTTAGCATCCGCACCCCTTCCAGTATTAAGTTGCAAACAACAGACAATTGCATTAAGTATGGTGCGTAATGTAATCAACACAAATATTCTTAGACAAAGCATTGATGTTTTATCCCTAGTGGCAACAGCACATCCACAACCTTAGGGGTTGCTGTCACTCCCCCAGATTCAGTGGAGACATGAACCCACTATCGAGCATAAATACCCCCTCTTGGAGTCACAAGTATCAACTTGGCCAGAGCCTCTACTAGCAACGGAGAGCATGCAAGAACATAAACAACACATATATGATAGATCAATAATCAACTTGACATTGTATTCCATATTCATCGGATCCCAACAAACACAACATGTAGCATTACGGATAGACGATCTTGATCATGATAGGCAGCTCACAAGATCTAACATGATAGCACAAGAGGAGAAGACAACCATCTAGCTACTGCTATGGACCCATAGTCCAAGGATGAACTACTCACACATCAGTCCGGAGGTGATCATGGTGATGTAGAGTCCTCCGGGCGATGATTGCCCTCTCCGGCAGGGTGCCGGAGGCGATCTCCTGAATCCCCCGAGATGGGATTGGCGGCGGTGGCGTCTCTGGAACTTTTCTCGTGTCGTGGCTCTCGGTAATAGGGTTTTCGCGACGGAGAGTTTAAGTAGGCGGAAGGGCAGAGTCGGGGGGCTCACGAGGGGCCCACACACTAGGGCGGCGCGGGCCCCTCCTTGGCCGTGCCGCCTTAGTGTGTCGCCATCTCGTGGTCCCACTTCGTATCCTCTTCGGTCTTCTGGAAGCTCCGTGGAAAAATAAGACCCTGGGCGTTTGTTTTGTCCAATTCCGAGAATATTTCCTGTGTAGGATTTCTGAAACCAAAAACAGCACAAAACAGGAACTGGCGCTTCAGCATCTCGTTAATAGGTTAGTGCCGGAAAATGCGTATAAATGATGCAAAGTGTGTATAAAACATGTGAGTATTGTCATAAAAGTAGCATGGAACATAAAAAATTATAGATACGTTTGAGACGTATTAAGCATCCCCAAGCTTAGTTCCTACTCGCCCTCGAGTAGGTAAACGATAACAAGGATAATTTCTGAAGTGACATGCTATCATAATCTTGATCAATACTATTGTAAAGCATATGAGATGAATGAAGTGATTCGAAGCAATGGTAAAGACAATGACTTAAACAACTGAATCATATAGCAAAGACTTTTCATGAATAGTACTTTCAAGACAAGCATCAATAAGTCTTGCATAAGAGTTAACTCATAAAGCAATAAATTCTTAGTAGAAAGTTTTGAAGCAACACAAAGGAAGATATAAGTTTCAGCGGTTGCTTTCAACTTCAACATGTTTATCTCATGGATGTATATCTCATGGATAATTGTCAACACAAAGTAATATGATGAATGCAAATAAGCAAGTATGTAGGAATCAATGCACACAGTTGACACAAGTGTTTGCTTCTAAGATAGAAGGAAGTAGGTAAACTGACTCAACATAAAGTAAAAGAAAGGCCCTTCGCAGAGGGAAGCATGGATTACTATTTTTGTGCTAGAGCTTTTTGTTTTGAAAACATAGAAACAATTTTGTCAACGGTAGTAATAATTCATATGTGTTATGCATAAGATGTCCTATAAGGTGCAAGCCTCATGCATAGAATACCAATAGTGCTCGCACCTTGTCCTAATTAGCTTGGATTTACATCGATTATCATTGCATAACATATGTTTCAACCAAGTGTCACAAAGGGGTACCTCTATGTCGCCTGTACAAAGGTCCAAGGAGATAGATCGCATTTGATTTCTCGTTTTTGATAAATCTCAACTTAGAACATCCATACCGGGACAACATATACAACAGATAATGGACTCCTATTTAATGCATAAGCATTCAACAACAGATAATATACTCATAAGAGATTGAGGATTGATGTCCAAACTGAAACTTCCACCATGATTCATGGCTTTAGTTAGCGGCCCAATGTTCTTCTCTAACAATATGCATACTCAAACCATTTGATCATGATAAATCACCCTTACTTCGAGACAAGACGAACATGCATAGCAACTCACATGATATTCAACAAAGGTGTAATAGTTGATGGCGTCCCCAGAAACATGGTTACCGCTCAACAAGCAACTTATAAGAAATAAGACACATAAGCTACATATTCAATACCACAATAGTTTTTAAGGCTATTTTCCCATGAGCTATATATTGCAAAGACAAGGAATGAAATTTTAAAGGTAGCACTCAAGTAATTTACTTTGGAATGGCAGAGAAATACCACATAGTAGGTAGGTATGGTGGACACAAATGGCATAGTTTTTGGCTCAAGGATTTGGATGCACGAGAAGAATTCCCTCTCAATACAAGGCTTTGGGCTAGCAAGGTTGTTTGAAGCAAACACAAGTATGAACCGGTACAGCAAAACTTACATAAGAACATATTGCAAGCATTATAAGACTCTACACTGTCCTCCTTGTTGTTCAAACACTTTTACCAGAAAATATCTAGACTTTAGAGAGACCAATCATGCAAACCAAATTTCAACAAGCTCTATGGTAGTTCTTCATTAATAGGTACAAAGTACATGATGCAAGAGCTTAAACATGATCTATTTGAGCACAACAATTGCCAAGTATCAAATTATTCAAGACAATATACCAATTGCCACATGAAGCATTTTTTGTTTCCAACCAAATAGCAACGAACGAAGCAGTTTCAACCTTCGCCATGAACATTAAAAGTAAAGCTAAGAACACCAGTGTTCATATGAAACAGCGGAGCGTGTCTCTCTCCCACACAAAGAATGCTAGGATCCGATTTTATTCAAACAAAAACATACAGACGCTCCAAGTAAAGCACATAAGATGTGACGGGATAAAAATATAGTTTCACTAGAGGTGACCTGATAAGTTGTCGATGAAGAAGGGGATGCCTTGGGCATCCCCAAGCTTAGATGCTTGAGTCTTCTTGAAATATGCAGGGATGAATCACGGGGGCATCCCCAAGCTTAGACTTTTCACTCTTCTTGATCATATTGTATCATCCTCCTCTCTTGACCCTTGAAAACTTCCTCCACACCAAACTCAAAACAAACTCATTAGAGGGTTAGTGCATAATCAAAAATTCACATATTCAGAGGTGACATAATCATTCTTAACACTTCTAGACATTGCACAAAGCTACTGAAAGTTAATGGAACAAAGAAATCCATTCAACATAGCAAAAGAGGCAATGCAAAATAAAATGCAGAATCTGTCAAAACAGAACAGTCCGTAAAGACGGATTTTTCAGGGGCACTTAACTTGCTCAGATGAAAAAGCTCAAATTGAATGAAAGTTGCGTACATATCTGAGGATCACACACGTAAATTGGCAGATTTTTCTGAGTTACCTACAGAGAATTCTACTCAAATTCGTGACAGCAAGAAATCTATTTCTGCGCAGTAATCCAAATCTAGTATTAACCTTACTATCAAAGACTTTACTTGGCACAACAATGCAATAAAATAAAGATAAGGAGAGGTTGTTACAGTAGTAACAACTTCCAAGACTCAAATATAAAACAAAAGTGCAGACGTAAAATAATGGGTTGTCTCCCATAAGCGCTTTTCTTTAACGCCTATCAGCTAGGCGCAGAAAGTGTGAATCAAGTATTATCAAGAGATGAAGCATCAACATCATAACTTTCACAATTTGTCACAACAGGTATCTTAGATGCTCCCTCATCTATAGTGGTACTAAGGGCTTTGTCAATTTTAGGTCTATAATAGTTTTTTGGCTTAGGCACCTTAGAGACATACATGAACTTTTGCTCCTTACCCACATAAGCTTTCTCCTTAAACTTAAGAGAAGAAAAAGTTGAACCCAAGGTTCCCATAGCTTCTTCAAGTTCACTAATCCTATGGGTTCGACTATCATGAGTAGCACAAGTTTCTAAAACGGCAATTCTCTCATTAATTCCACTTAGAGTTTTATCAAGTTTATCAGTGTTATCAAGTAATATTCCCAATTTAGTCTCAACACTTGGAAGATTTTTCTCTATGGCCTCCAACTTTTTCATGACATCTTCAAGAGAGATTTCAATTTTAGCTTCATTAACAGGTGGTATTCCAACTAGACTCTCAATAATGCAACTAGCTTCTAAAGCAGGAGTGCCTAGGAAATTACCTCCCGCAAGAGTATCAAGAACATACCTATTCCAGTTGGAGATACCAACATAAAAGTTCCTAAGGAGAATAATAGTGGAGTGTTTCTTAGTGCACCTATGATGAGCATCGCTAATTCTATACCAAGCATCTTTAAAACTCTCTCCCCCTTGTTGCTTAAACGAATGAACTTCAACTTTAGGATTACTCATTTTTATTAATAGTAAATAAAGCAAACTAAATAAAGTAAATGCAAGTAACTAATTTTTTTTTGTGTTTTTAATATAGAGCAAACAAGATAGTAAATAAAGTAAATGCAAGTAACTATTTTTTTTGTATTTTTGATATAAAGAAAGCAAACAAAGCAGTAAATAAAGTAAAGTAAAGCAAGACAAAAACAAAGTAAAGAGATTGGATGTGGGAGACTCCCCTTGCAGCGTGTCTTGATCTCCCAGGCAACGGCGCCAGAAAAATTGCTTGATGGCGCGTGATCCACACGTCCGTTGGGAACCCCAAGAGGAAGGTGTGATGCGTGCGGCGGCAAGTTTTCCCTCGATAAGAAACCAAGGTTATCGAACCGGTAGGAGATGAAGGCCACGTGAAGGTTGTTGGCGGAGGAGTGTAGTGCGGCGCAACACCGGGGATTCCGGCGCCAACGTGGAACCTGCACAACACAATCAAAATACTTTGCCCCAACTTAACGATGAGGTTGTCAATCTCACTCGGCTTCGTTGTAAACAAAGGATTAAACGTATGATGTGGAGAATGATGTTTGTTTGCGAAGAACAACAAAGAACAGAGTTTGAAGTAGATTGTATTTCAGATGTAAAAGAATGGACCGGGGTCCACAGTTCACTAGTGGTGTCTCTCCAATAAGAAATAGCATGTTGGGTGAACAAATTACAGTTGGGCAATTGACAAATAAAGAGGGCATAACAATGCACATACATATCATGATGACTAATATGAGATTTAATCGGGGCATTACGACAAAGTACATAGACCGCTATCCAACATGCATCTATGCCTAAAAAGTCCACCTTCGGGTTAGCATCCGCACCCCTTCCAGGTATTAAGTTGCAAACAACGAGACAATTGCATTAAGTATGGTGTGTAATGTAATCAACACAAATATCCTTAGACAAAGCATTGATGTTTTATCCCTAGTGGCAACAGCACATCCACAACCTTAGGGGTTCTTTGTCACTCCCCAGATTCAATGGAGACATGAACCCACAATCGAGCATAAATACCCCCTCTTGGAGTCACAAGTATCAACTTGGCCAGAGCCTCTACTAGCAACGGAGAGCATGCAAGAACATAAACAACACATATATGATAGATCAATAATCAACTTGACATTGTATTCCATATTCATCGGATCCCAACAAACACAACATGTAGCATTACAGATAGATGATCTTGATCATGATAGGCAGCTCACAAGATCTAACATGATAGCACAAGAGGAGAAGACAACCATCTAGCTACTGCTATGGACCCATAGTCCAAGGATGAACTACTCACACATCAGTCCGGAGGCGATCATGGTGATGTAGAGTCCTCCGGGCGATGATTCCCCTCTCCCGGCAGGGTGCCGGAGGCGATCTCCTGAATCCCCCGAGATGGGATTGGCGGCGGCGGCGTCTCTGGAACTTTTCTCGTATCGTGGCTCTCGGTAATAGGGTTTTCACGACGGAGAGTTTAAGTAGGCGGAAGGGCAGAGTCGGGGGGCTCACGAGGGGCCCACACACTAGGGCGGCGCGGGCCCCTCCTTGGCCACGCCACCTTAGTGTGTCGCCACCTCGTGGGCCCACTTCGTATCCTCTTCGGTCTTCTGGAAGCTCCGTGGAAAAATAAGACCCTAGGCGTTTGTTTCGTCCAATTCCGAGAATATTTCCTGTGTAGGATTTCTGAAACCAAAAACAACACAAAACGAGAGCCGGCGCTTCGGCATCTCGTTAATAGGTTAGTGCCGGAAAATGCGTATAAATGATGTAAAGTGTGTATAAAACATGTGAGTATTGTCATAAAAGTAGCATGGAACATAAGAAATTATAGATACATTTGAGACGTATCAGTGACCCTCTTCTTCGCCGGAGAGGATTGGCCTGCGGTTGGTGGTGGTGGATCTATTGATCTATCACCGCATTCCGGCGGCGAGATGGAGGAGCTTGGAAGCCGGCGATGGCATCGCCGGTGGAGGGTTGGAGTGGCCAGCCCATGGTGGTCGCCGACGTGGGGGTCCGACCTGAATAAAAGCTGCAATCCTAGGGCCTCTATTGTGTGAAGAGGAGGACCTACTGGAGGCCTGGACTCGTGATCTGGCTGGAGTGTTGAGTTCCGGAAGGCTCCGCCGGTGAATGTAACAGTGCTTTTGCCTGGAGTTTGCCGGATCGGTGGTATTCGGTCGTGCGCACCCATGCTTTTATTCCGACCGATTGGTTCTGGAGGGAGCAGCGCGAAGCTCTTTTTCTGTGTTGACATCAAGTGACTATGGATCCATGATGAAAGTCGGAAGAAGAGAATTTCATGAAGGCCGGAGGGGAGGACTAGCTAAGGGAGGTTCAAGTCTCCGCGCTGTTGAGGGACTTGCTTCGTGTTCCGGGCTTCACAGCAGCGGTATGAAAGTGCGGGCGACAACACAGGTGAAGCTCATAGTCCTACCTTTCAGGGTGAAAACCCAAGGTCTGGCCTTAACTGGTTGTGCCTGGCAATGACCTTGTTGAAGGTATTGTTTTGAGAGTGGGGAGTATCTTCAGGGTGAAAACCCAAGATCTTTGATCGGGCGACGACGGTGTTAGAGCACTATTACCTTCTTGGAGGCGTCGTTTTTGGAGAATCTGTATTTTAGGTGTTGTCTTGGCAGTGGATGTATTGCTGTTGTTAGTCCCGAGATACTGTAGCGGGACTTTTGTTTCTTAGTTTTCTTTTCCTTTTGATATTAATATATTCCCTTTATCGAAAAATCAAGATGTTGTGCATTATTCGGCAGAAATAAATCGGTAAAGCAAAGAAGGGGGCTAGGGGAAGGATGGGGAAAGAAAGCGAGGAGGCCCTCTCTCTATCTCCACTCTACCCCTCCCATCAACGGCTAGCCGGAGTTTTCTTCGACGGTTGCCTCAGTGCTGCTAGGAAGAAAACGAGAGATACAAGATGGGTGAAAGAACGAGAAGTGGCAGATCAGTTCTAGGGTTGCACGGAGGACCTTCCGGCATATTTATAGGTCAAGGCAAGCACAAGGACGACGTCACGACGGTTATGTCTAGTCGGGATGCACAGCGATGCCGGCGAGGGTTTTGGGCAAGAATCTTGATGTTTTCGGATAGGACAGATGCAAGAAGGGTTGGGCGAGGCTCTGAGCTTGTCTCTAGCATCCGTGGTCGTGCTTATCGTGGCGGAGGATTGGCGTCACGTTGTTGAGCATCGCGAGGAAGTCGAAGACATTTAACTTCGATTTTATACCGAAACAATATTTGGGACAGGCCGGGTTCACGCGTGGGGATGGTGCTGGGCTGCGGCTTCGGTTCCTGCTGGGCCATTGTGATCCTCCAGGTAAGTCATCTCTTTCCCGTTTTCTTTTTTCATTTTCTGTTTTATATTTCTGGTTTGCATTCAACTTTGAATTCCTTTACTTTTTGCAGGTTTTTGGCCTAATTTAATTCTATTAAAATTTACTAGAGATGACCACAAGATAATTTCCTAGTGTTGAAATATTTAAGATTTGGCTATAATGTTATTATTGTGAGTTTTATTCAAAACCACAAAAAGGTATGTGTTTATGTTTTATTTTATTCAACTCTATTTGAACTATTTGAAATGTGTGACTTCCTCATAATATAAATATTATTAGGCCTTGTTTTGTACTAAAAAATTGTTGTGTACCATTATGTATTTATAGTTTTGAATATGAAGAAATAGATATTCTAATAATGACAATTAAAATGCTATTTTTTAGTTTTAATGTATTTTCTGAAGACTTGTTTAATTAATTAGTGATATAGAAAGGTTTTATTTTGTATTACCTTGTGATGAACTACTAGGTAAGCTTTTTTACTTGATTTGTTTTTAAGGAGATTTAGAATTTAGTTTTAGTGATCTTCCAAAGTCATTAATAATGCAAGAGATGTGCTCTTTGCCTCCTAGAGGTGTTTATTTACTTGTCTTACAAGTTGAAACAAAATTCTATTAAAGAGTTTTAGTTAAATCCTATAATTTGTAAGATAGGGTTGAGTTGGTCTCGGTTCATGGCTTAGCTTTAATTCCAAATATGAGTAATTCATCTTACAACTTGGATTTGGGTGTTGGATTTAGTACTAGGGTTTGTCTTATGCTTTCCAATTGAAGCCTAAATAAAATTGGGAATGTGGTATAGGGTTTCCAGGTATTAAAGGACATGTCACTAACTAGAGAAGTAAAGAATATACCAGATTTTGCTCTTCTTCCTAATAATAGGATGGTTACTTTAAAACATTTGTAGGGTTGAAATAGGTGCTTGGCTAAGCAAGGGTTTGATATCCTTCATTTGTTTCACTCCTTAAGATGTTAAGAATGGTCTAGGGTTGCTTTCTAGTAGTCACCCTATGATTTCATGTGATGAATGATATTTGCTTATCATAGTAGGGTTTATCTTGTGCTTCTATATCTCCCAATTATAATCATGTAATAGACATGATCAACTTATTCTCAATGGCTTCCTACCTCAAGTTTTTAGGATTTATGATCATTACCAAGTTATGATGATTAAGGGTTTGTCATCCTAAGGTATCACTTAATGAAATAGGTTTCTCACCTCCAAGATCATTTATCACTTCTCTTGTACTCTCTTGGATAGACATGGCGAAGGTTAGTATTAATGACTTCACTTACTAGGAAATAATTTGAGTGATAAACTAGGGTTCTACTTAAGATATGGTGATATGCTCATCACAATATATAGATAGTCCTCTCCTTTCTCAGAGGTTTGACGAAGATAGATCTGGATAGACATAATGAAGTGATCAAAGTTTGATAAAGAACTTAGGTGAATGTATTTGACATGAGTTCAGGCTCAGAGTTGATAATATACAATGACGATCATGGTAGGAACATAGGTTAGTTAAAGACATGGAAAACATAAGTCAAGAATTTTTCTTGATTGTTTTTTTTTTTTTTGGTTTGTAGTTGAATAAACACCCATGTGTTGTTGTAAGCAATACCATATTATGATTTTCTTATAAGAACTGCTATTTGAACCTCACTTAAGGTGCGGTTGTAATAGTTCTAGTTCCATTTGAGCTAATCCATAGATAAAATCATCTCCACCCAAAACAAGGTTTTAGCAAAGGTCACATTGAGGTTTATAGTGCTTGACTTGATAATCTACTTAAATTCCACCAACTCAACTGAAACTTCAAGTAGTGTGACAAGTTTTATTTGAAAGTGCGAAAATTCCCAAGATTTTATATTGCACACATCTGTTTTCTCTCAATTTCTATCCTCTAAACTTGGGATGTTACATGAAGCATGTTCGATGTGATTCTGATATCTAGTCATACCGTTGAAAGCATGCCAAATCCACATATCTTGGTCTGCCACTTTCTCAAGTACCACGCTGCAAGCTCCTTTTTGTGACCTTTGTACATTCCTTTTCAAGCAAACAGACATTTCTTCCATGTCTAATGCATACAATTGATGCTTCCAAGCACCTAAGAAAATCCTCTTACTACATTTTGTGCCATGATCCGGGTAGTCTCTTCTGTAGTGGGTGTCCTTAGGTACAGTTCTCCAAACACTGCGACCCCTGCCCTGCAGAATCGATACATGAAGTCAGTGGTAGTGGAATCATCCATGCGCATGTATAGTCATCACGTGTATCACCAGGAGATCCATAGGCAAGCATTCTCAAAGCAGGTGTGCACTTCTGGATCAAGGAAAAAACATTATTGCCAACACAATCTTGCTGGCATAGGAAGTAGGTGTCGTACTTCCTGATGGTGAATACAATTTCCATAATCATCTTCCGGTTCATCCAGAAATGACGCTGAAATGTCACCTCACCGTGTAGGGGATCATCGGCGAAGTAGTCGACGTACAACATGCAACCTTTCCTCGGCTTGCTCTTGCGCCGCCCTGTCCTCGAGCCTCCATGCCGTGGCTTCAAATCCCAGGCGTACATGGCTAGGAGTAAAGATAGGATCTTCATATGCTCGTCGTCAGTGGCAGCGGCAAATGATGCATGTAAAATGCATGCATGAACTTTGTAGTTTGTTGACACATATTCCCACATATTTGCAACATCTATGATGTTATATCCATGTTTTATATTTATTTTTGGGGATTTACTAATGATCCCCTTGATACATCTCAAACGTACCTATAATTTTTGATAGGGATTTCTATTTTCGTGCCCTCGGTTCCTTAGTTGTGCTCAGTTTTCCCCAGCTCCTTAGTTTTTCCTCAGTTTTCCCCAAGTCCATGTTTGAAACCCGCAGAAGCAGCTCAGACGGCAGGAATCCGTTAAGTTGACCGTTCCGTAATGACGAGTGGGGTCGTGTCGTTTGTGGGGTCGCGTCGTGTGGGGCTGGTAGGAAGGAACCGCGTGGGACAGGACGAGACCATGTTTGTGTGGCCGTAGCGTGTGGAGCCGTGTGGGTCCGGGACGTGGGCACGAGTGGTTTCTGTCTCTTTCGCCCAGATTAGCTGTTTTCAATGTACCCTTTTCCTCTCTCTCGCTCGATCTCATTCATATTTGATAGCCCAAATTGGTAGCAAATCTAGAGCAGCTTCTCCTTCTGTTTTTTAACGCCATTCATTTCTTTATGCCTTCGTTTTTACCCAATCAGGTAGGAAATCTAGGGCACAAATCCAGAAAAATATAGGATAAGTTGCATACAGCAGCCAACATAGCATAGATATATTCACGACAGATCCAACAGTAGTACCGATAGAACCCTACAACATAAGCTACATTTTACATGAATTTAAGCCTGCTCTACGGATAGAGCGAGTCACATATAGAGAGTGCAGTAGGCATGTTCAATGCCTCCGGAGTTGCGCTTGTGACTCGCTTGGAGGTTGTGCGAGTGAATCCCAAGTGCTTTGTGTTTGGCCATGAACGCATGCACGTTCACCGTCGTTCCAACTCTAGCGCCGCATCTCGCCAATGGATTCAGCATGGTTCACCGAGGGAGTTGAAGTCGGTGGCGCGGAGCTTCCTGTTGCAGAAGGGGCACTTGTAAATGCCTCGAGTAAAGGGGCCATCGTAATGGCCGGACTGCAGCCTCCTGAGGACGTGACGAGTCTTGGTGTGGAAGGACTCGTCGTCGCTGTCGACGTCGTCTGCTCTGCACCTGTCACGTAGCACCAAAGATCGTGCAAAAACACGGAGTCAATTGCAACGATGATGGAACGGAGAGTGAACAAAGATCATGCATGATAATATGGGCTAAAAAAAGAGGTAGCCTCGGTTACATTGGACACACTTATATCCGAGATTTGAGTCGAGTAAACAAAAGATCATGCACAAAAAATTTGTACACACCAATTGTCTACTGACCAAACCCTGAATCAATTTGTGCCCAAATATTCATCATCATCGGCACAAATCTTAAACAAAAGCAAATCACAAGCACTAATAACGCAAGATCTAACACAAAAGGATTGAACTAGGAACACACGCACCCTAATAACGCAAGATCTAACACAAATGGATTGAACTAGGAACAGACGAACCCTAATAACGCTAGATCTAACACAAAAGGATTGAAATGGGATAAGAACAAGGGAGCAAAGGGTTACCTCCGGCTCGTCATCGACGATGCTGGTGTCGTAGGGGTTCTCCGGCGCGACGTACGACACTGATTCGTACGGGTCCCAAGCGACGGGGGCCTGGACGGTGGCGGCGACCGATGCGCCGGCGGCTGATGCGCCGGCTGCTACGTTGGAAGCATCGAAAGGGGCCTGGACGGGGGCGGCGGCCGATGCGCCGTCGGCTGACGCGCCGGCTGCTACGTTGGAAGCAGCGACAGGGGCCTGGACGGGGGCAGCAGCCGATGCGCCGGCAATGGGCATCTCATTCTTGTCCATCGCCGGCGGTTTTCTTCGGGGTTTTTTCTTCGGTTGTGGAGAAGATGATGGGACAGGAGAGGCGGTTGCGGTGAGGACGTGCGTCGAGGGAGAGAAAGAGGGCTCTATGAAGACGAAGGTGGCGTGTACCGCAACACGCGTCCGCTATGCACGGCTGCAGCGTGCACCGCGACACGAGTCTAACCCTGGGACGTTTGGTGTACTCAGTTATAACCTCGGGCCTTATACGAAATTTTATCTATACTCGGTTTTGCCCTCGAGTACTTAGACTGGCAAGTGCAATATACTCAGTTTTACCCTCAAGTAGCTGGTCAACAGAGAGTCAACAAATGAGATTAACATATCTAATTGAGTCATTTCATGCGCAAAAAAAATCCAAAAAAGTAAAAAACATAGTGGCACCTACTCATGGAGTCTTCCTACGCAAACTGCCACCTAGAAAACCTTAACAAACATATATAAATCAAGTTTTACCCCAAATTGCCACTTCTCAGAATCACTAGTGTAGCTATGAAGATGCATGGTTTTCCACTCAAACCCCTTTGCAAAACATCTTCCCCAAAAACATAGTTTGTTTAAATGATGCCATAATTGTCACACTCATGTATATTTGAATTGCAAATAATTTGATGTAGCCCAATATGAATTATATTGTACAAAACACGCATTTTTCACTTGTAATTCTTTTTGTTTGAATCCCTTAGTCTATTTACTATTTATGTGCCCTTGGATTGTTAGTACTACTCAGTTTTGCCCTCAAGTTCTGTCACAAATTCTCTCAGAAGCCCAAACTTATCCTGATTGGTTGAGCCGTTGTCACACGGATCGACTCCAGGAACCATTGATCAACTGATCTAACGGGCAGTATACCCCTCCCCGTCTCTTCGTGGCCACACCTCTCTCTCTCTTTGTGGCCACCCCTCCCTCTCTCTGTCGGTGGATGCATTATTGTCACCCCTCTAACAATTATCAACTATCTTTCGCTTTCCTTTTCTTTTAGGGGATATAGTTTGGGATATAGTTTCGGTAATTTGAAACGGCCCAAAAGTGGTATAATTTTGGTACAAACATGAGGCATACATATTTGCGGATTTTGGTGAATGCATTATTGTCACCCCTCTAACAATTATCAACTATCTTTCGCTTTCCTTTTCTTTTAGGGGATATAGTTTTGGCATATAGTTTTGGTAATTTGAAACGGCCCAAAAGTGGTATAATTTTGGTATAAACATGAGGCATACATATTTGCGGATTTCGGTGAATGCATTATTGTCACCCCTCTAACAATTATCAACTATCTTTCGCTTTCCTTTTCTTTTAGGGGATATAGTTTTGGCATATAGTTTTGGTAATTTGAAACGGCCCAAAAGTGGTATAATTTTGGTATAAACATGAGGCATACATATTTGCGGATTTCGGTGAATGCATTATTTTCACCCCTCTAAGAATTATCAACTATCTTTCACTTTCCTTTTCTTTTAGGGGACATAGTTTTGGCATATTTGGGGGATTTCGGTGAATAAATTATTGGGATTATTTGTCACCCCTCTAACAATTATCAACTTTCTTTAGCATTCCAATATAGTTGGTAATTTCGGTGAATGCACACACTAACTATGAAAACAACTACAAGTACATGTAACTGAATAATGGATTTGTAACAAGGTATCCCTTGTAACAACTTCTAGCGCCCGGTGAGCAATGATAAGAATCCGATCGCAATTATACAACAGAAAAAACAACCAGCCATCAGATTAGCTTGCTTCTTCAACTCGATCAGCTGCCTTAAGCTGCTTGTTCATTTTCTTCAGTTCTCCCTTCACTTCCACCAGTCCTGCATTGGGAGCATTAGGCATAATCGGAACAGCTCCTCTCTCCGCCGCATTCTCTACAGCAAGCCCCCCTCCCAAATTGCGCTCCCCAATAGCGCCAACTGATTCCTGCAATTGAAGCCTCTACGTACACATCGATCCACTCGAAATGCCTGCATTTCTTCAGGATCTGAAAACAACAACGTGAACCCTAAATCCCAAATTCGAGGGAATAACAAGAAAATCGAGAGAAAACCGAGAAATTGGAGCGAGATCTAACCTTATCCCCATCTCTATATGGCAATCTCTCGCATGCAAGGAACTCACGTCCACGGTTGCCGTTCTCGTCCGTCTTACAGATCGACCGCTTCAGAGGCTCCTGGCGTGGGCGATCGTGGCATCTTGTCAAAGGCACGGGTCCATAATGCGGCCATGAAGAACGGGAGATCGAAGAGAAACTAGACATCACCCGCCTGCCGGAGCAGGGCTGCCGCTGGCGGAGAAGAAGAACAATGGGGCGCGGGAAAAGAAAGGGGAAACAATGGCACGGGCACGGGGCTGGCTCGGGCTTCCATTTTACAACGGTCACCTGGGTAAGCTGTGGGTCCGGCGCACTAACGAGGACAGGTTGTGGGTCCCACGATGATCTGGATAAGTGAAGACGTGTCCACTGCGGGGCACCAACAGCGGCCCACTTGCCAGCACCAACCAACGTCAACTAAACGGGAATCCTCCGTCCGAGCTCCTTCTGCGGGTTTCAAACAAGGTCTTGGGGAAAACTGAGGAAAAACTAAGGGGCTGGGGAAAACTGAGCATAACTAAGGACCCAGGGGCAGGAAAATAGAAATCCCTTTTTGATACTCCATGCTTGTTTTACACCAATTTTTATATGTTTTGTTTACACTTCGTTGCACTTTTACATGATTTCCTGCAGTAACCTATTAACAAGATGTTACAGTGCCAGTTTCATGTTTTCTGTTGTTTTTGTATTTTAGAAAAGTTACATGAAATATTCTCGGAATTGGATGAAACAAAAGCCGAAGTCAATATTTTACCAAAATGAAGACGAAGTCCATAGGGGGGGGGGGGGTCGAAGAGGCGCAGCAGGGCGGCTAGACCTACCCTAGGTGCGGCCTGGACCTGGCCCGCGCCTAGGGGTGGTCTGGGCCCACCAGGCGCCAACCGACCTAAATCCTCCGCCTATTTATACAGCTTCTCGAAAAAACCCTGGATTCCCGAGCCTCCATCCATGAAAAGTTCCGTCGCGGCCGCCATCGCAGAACCCATCTCAGGGGGGGTTCTGAAGCTCTTCCTAGCACCCTGCCGGAGGGGAAAATCATCGCCGGAGGCATCTACATCGCCATGCCCGCCTCCGAAGTGATGCGTGAGTAGTTCATCCCTAGACTATGGGTCCATAGCAGTAGCTAGATAGTTGTCTTCTCCACTTTGTGCTTCATGTATCGTTCTTGTGAGCTATCCTACATGATCAAGATCATCTTTATGTAATCCTATCAGTTTGGTTTGCTGGGATCCGATGAATATTGTATACTATGTTTAGATTGATTATATATTCATGTCATATGTTATTTGTGATCTTGCATGCTCTCCGTTGCTAGTAGGAACTCTGGCCAAGTGGACACTTGTGACTCCAAGAGGGGGTATATATGCTCGGTAGTAGGTTCATGCCTCTAGTTTTCTGGGAGAGTGACTTTATAACTTCTAAGATTGTAGATCTGCTGAAAGGGGTGATTCTACTGTTTATCCGAGGGTAATTCTATTGTTTACTTTACACACATTACTTAATGCGATAATCTATTGCTTGCAACTTAATACTGAAAGGGGTGCGGACGCTAACCGGAAGGTGGATTATTAGTCATAGACGCAGTTGGATTGCGGTCTATGTATTATGTTGTAATGCCCATATCAAATCTCATAGTAATCATCTTGTCATGTATTGATCGATATTCTGTCAATTGCCCAGCTGTAATTTGTTCACCCAACATGCTATTTCTTTATGGAGAGACACCTCTAGGGAACTGTGGACCCCGGTCCTATTGCCTTTACTGATAAATTCAACTACAATCCTGTTCTGTTTACTTTCTGCAAACATCTCCTTCCACTCGATACGTCTAATCCTTTGTATTCAGTAAACCGGTGAGATTGACAACCTCACTGTAAGTTGGGGCAAAGTACTTTGGTTGTGTTGTGTGCAGGTTCCACGTTGTTGCTGACGCCGGTAGTGCGCCCTGCCACTAGTCAGCCAGCAACACCTTCAGAAGTCACGCCTTTCTCCTACGGGTCGGTTAAACCTTGGTTTCGTACTGAGAAAAAACTTGCTACTGTGCTCATCATACCTTCCTTTTGGGGTTTCCCAATCGCTTCCACCACTGCCACCACCGGAGCACCATCACCCCTTTATTTTGGTTATAACCATGTAGGACATGAAAACCCTGGTTTGTTCATTTTTAGCTTTGAGGGGCCTAAACCAAGTCAAATGCAGCTAGGAATTTGAGGATGTTAGTATTTCATCAAGAGAAGCGTCTGGAGCACTTGGACCTCACGAGATGGGCCAGGAGGGCCAAAAGAGGTCACGTGGTGCACCCAGTTAAGGTGGGTGCGCCACCCCAGCTCTTTCCCTACTCGGTCGTCTGATTCGCTTGATTCTTTCGCCCATGGATTCTGTCTAGCCTAAAAACCTATATATCTTCCCGAGGCTTCCTCCAGAAGAGTTTCATAGAAACACCAAAACACCAAAACAGAGCTAGAACCAACGAAGATTAGAGTAGCAAACTCAACCGGAGCCGCCGCCACAGGGGTCTCTACCTTCTCCAACGTCTCCACCATCATCCCCATAATGAAGAGGGAGTAGTACACCTCTAGAATATGAGTTTGTGGGAGTAGCTTGATCTATTTCTCTCTTATTCTTCATAGACCTAGTACCATATGAGCTGCCCAACATGATTATGGTCATATATGTAATTCCTATGTGGTGGATATTTATTCTATGATTTGATATATATGATTAGAACCTATTATGTGTAAGTGTTATCACCAAGATTTAACCGAGTCAGAGGTGGGCCGCAGTCAAGATGGGCTTAAGGAAATATATGTGGAGAATTCTATGAATCGGCCTGCTGGGTTTAATTGCCCGTGTATCTGTAACATATTAGATCTGTTTTAGTTTAGAGATAGAATCTTAGTCGTGCACGGTTTAGTGCATGCCCACATTAGAAAGTCCCCTGGACTATAAATATGTACATAGGGTTTATGGAATAAACAACAACTCACGTTCAACCCCAAAAACAAACCAATCTCGGCGCATCGCCAACTCCTTCGTCTCGAGGGTTTCTATCAGGTAAGCGACATGCTGCCTAGATCGCATCTTGCGATCTAGGCAGCACAAGCCCCACGTTGTTCATGCGTTGCTCGTACTTGAAGCGCTTTTGATGGCGAGCAACGTAGTTATCATTAGATGTGTTAGGGTTAGCATTGTTCTTCGTTTAAGCATGCTTACGTAGTGCGACCCTTGCATATCTAGCCGTCCTCACGCCTATCTCAGGTGTGGGGCGGCACCCGCTTGATCATTATTTAGTAGATCTGGTCCGTTACGATTGCTCCTTGTTCTACAAGGATTAGTTTAATATCCGCAATAGTTTGGCCTTACAAAGGGGGAGGATCCTGTGGCACGTAGGGTGGCGTTCGCAAGTCCTAAACGGGATGTTCCTAGGATCAACTTCATGTTGGTTTTTTGGCCTTGTTTAGGATCGGCTTACGAGCACCGTGCGTGGCCATCCGGCCCAACCCGGAGTAGGATGATCCGATTATGTGGTGAAAACCCTAAATCGTCGTAGATCTCATTAGCTTCATCTTGATCAAGCAGGACCACCAAGTATTCGTACACCCCGTACGGATCATGGGTGGATCGGCTCTTTGAGCCGATTCACGGGATAACCCGAGAGCCGATCGAGGCTCGTATTTAACGTTTACATGTATGCCCTGCAGGAAACTAAGCGAGGCAATCTCATCACCTTCCCGACCAGGTATAGGTCAGGTGGCACGCCCTTGCACTTCGCAACGCCGCGTGTGACCGAGAAGAGCATTGCGGGCCGTCGCTCGGAGGGGTCTCGGCCAGCCGCAGCTCTAGGCTCCCCGGCTCTACGGTGTTGACAAGGCCGCTGCCCGCCGGTGGGTTTTGGCGATCAACACATTCCGGCACGCCCGGTGGGACAATCGTCTACATCAACCACATCGCCATCTACATCCGAGATGGCGGACGGCACGCCGATCACCTACGAGGATCTGCTCGACGACCTCAAGAAGCAATACAACGAGATCAAGGCTACCCTCGAAGCCGACCTCATCGGCTCTTTTCGGAGAACCCGTTCGGTGGCATCGGATGGAAGGGGTTCTCACCGGAAGGTGCACTCGATGGGATAGACCTCTCTTCCCCGTCGGAGGAACGCACCGAGGGTCCGCGGCGAGAGATCAACTACATGGTGGCTCACTCGCTACACCGCCACTCTGAGAACTTGGTCAACGTGCTGGAGCGTGTCGCTCTGCGCGTGATCCAGGAGATCATGAGCCACCAGTACTCGCCGTCAGGACCAGCTCTCGGGACTCATCAAGGAGAGTTGCCTCTCCAGTCCCGTCCACCGCTGCCGTTTACGTTGGCAGCACCTGCTGAAGTGCCGACTACACCGGCATTCCTCGTCTACGAAGTGGTGGCGACCCCGGTGACTACCAGTTCTTGATGGAGGCGCCTAAGGAGATCCCTCATGGATACGCGTGCATGTATGTGCCGGATTGTGGTGACCGGGCACTCACAAACCAGGCCACAACATCGGGGACTCCGGCGAAGACGAGGAGGAACGTCGGCGACAGAGCGGACGTGGCTAACTAAATACGCCACGCCGACGAAACTCCCGAGCCCGGCTCCTGCAGGCTGGCTCGAGCTGGAAAAGCAAATGTGGCAGGCCAAGTACGCCACCCCGGCGAATCTTCGAGTGCAACTCCTACGGCCAGCACGGCGGATCAGATCGGTACCATGCCGAGAGACCGGTTCGGCATGATGCCGAAAAGAAGGGCGGTCGGCTATTCCAAGCCGTACCACGACGATTACGAGGTGATCCCGCTGCCACCAAAATATCGGCTCCCCGACTTCTCCAAATTCAGTGGATCGAGATGGCTCCGGCTCCATCGAGCACGTCGGCCGATATCTGGCTCAACTAGGACCGGCTTCGGTGTCGGATCAGCTACGCGTGAGGCTCTTTTCACGGTCCCTCACGGGATCGGCTTTTGGATGGTACACCTCTCTACCAGCGAACTCCATCCGAGTCTTGGAAGCAATTGGAAGAACAGTTCCATATGCAATACCATTCGAAGCTTCCGAGTCCGGCATTGCCGATCTAGCACAACTACGTCGAAGCGCGGGGAAACGGTGACGAGAATACATCCAGCGCTTCAGGAATCTTAGGAACCGATGTTATTCGGTTCGTATAACTGAAAAGGAAGCGATCGAGTTGGCGGTAGCAGGCCTTGCAACACAGCTCAAGGACATGGCCTCCCAAGCAGATTATCCCTCACTCGGCGCACATGGTTCGAAACTATCGGCATATGAACAGCGCCACCCCGACCTGTACCAAGACAAGTTCAAGCGTGCGGTAGTCATGGTCGATACGGAGGAGGATGAAGTGCTCGCGGGAGGCCAAGAGATAGCGAGTGGCTGAGTGGACTCGGGGAGGAACCCCGTGGCCTGCAAATGGGTAAAGCCACCGGGGCCGCCCGGGGGATTTGATTTTGACGTGACCAAGACCGAACAAATCTTCGACCTCCTGCTCAAGGAGAAACAGGTTGACGGTTCCCGAAGGTCTCAAGTTCCCCACGGCGAAAGAGCTAAACGGAAAGCCGTACCGCAAATTCCACAACTCGCTTTCCCATGCCACCAACGACTGCCGGGTGTGGCGTCGGCACATCCAAGCGGCGATAGAGAAGGGGCGGCTAATTTTCAACCGAGTACGCCATGAAGGTCGACACCCAACCCTTCCCCGCCGTTAACATGGTAGGAATCACCTACCCCGAAGGTTGCCGGCCAGGCCCCTCGTTCGAGCATCAACATGGTAGGGCCTGGAAACCACTCTGGCAAAGATGGAGATGAGGGCAGCTGCTCTCACAGCAAGGATACAGATGAGGCCGCTCCATGCGATCGGCTCCGTCGTGATGGCAAGCGCTATGCCACGGAAGCATCAAGGGAGCAAGACGACAACGCCAGGCATTGGGACTGCCCCTTCTTCAGACACTGCTGGGATTCAGGAATGAGCCGATTGCCCACAATCGGCAATTGCCCAGAATGCAATCGAAAAAGAAGGAGGCAGCCAACGTGTCCGTGTTCGAGCGCTTAGGGCCTCTCCCACCACAAAGCAAATGCGCCGAGTCACCTCGTTGGGCAGATATTGAAGATTCGGAAGACGAGGGAGAAGTGGAAGAAGACAGTACCACCGGCCAAGGTGGTGCCCTGACGGACTCAGCCGTTCCCAGAAGCGCAGGGTTCAGCGATTGCGCGGCCCGGAGGAAGCCGAAAGGTTGTACCTGCATACGCTAAGAAAGGCACGGCCCGATCTGGCTGCAAAGGTTCAGCGAACCCTGGATGAAGAGGGTCGTCCACGGAAAATGGAGTGGCGCCCTAAACCGAGGAAAGCCGATGATGAGACATCGGCTGGCCCAAACATGGTACTCGTCTTGCCGACAGAGCGTAGCGCTCCACGACTCTACGGAGCACACAAGGTGGACGACGAGCAGGCGCATCAAGTCGGAGGTTGGGTTGGTTTCATCCAGCCCGACAAAGTAGCAAGATCAAACCAATGGGCAAACCAGGAGAGGCTGATCCTTGTGATCGGCCCCGAAAAATTTACGAAGGGAACTTACAAAACCTTCAACGAACAAGCAACGTGGAGGCCGATTCCAGCAATCGGCCAAAATTATCCTCACCTACCTTTCTGCCTGGGTTCAACATGTTATCCAACAGAGCCGATACCATCAATTTTCTTGACAGAATCGGCTCGGGGGGGCACCCAGGTATATGGAAATATGAGGGTATACAACAGAAGCATCTCATCTTTTGTTGACGGGTATTGAGATATGGGGGCCGATGCACAGGTCGGTTGTAAAAAAAAAAAAATTCGAAAAGTGAAAATTTTCGAGACACAGCCGATGCAGCAGACATCGACTTCAGAATCAAGAAACAGCCGATGCGTAGCCATCGACTCTAGTTGTGTGAGGATTATCCAATCTGTGGGGTTAGTACAGCTGGAACGGAAGATTATCGGCTGTCAGAGGAAGAAAGAGGATCGGCTGTGGCACATTCTCGCCTCGAGTAAGAACTCGGGGGGCAGCTCACCTTGAAGGCTTTCCGCTCAGAGAGGCCGATTTGTGTTCAAATCGGCTGACGCTACATAAGGAATTTCCCCACACACGATCAGGCCCAGGTCTATACAATTCATGCGCGTATCCTCGTCTCTGTTTTGCGTTGGCTGAGACTCGGGGGGCAACAGGCCTGGTAGATTGCTCTGTTAAAAGTCCGATGCGTTGTTATCGGCTCGTCACACATTGGCAAAGAGGCAAATCGGCTCAATCAAACTCAGAAGAAATCGGCAAAATCAAAGTGGGGAACAATTCTTCATTGATAAGCGGGATTTCTTACATAAAGAACTGAATTGCTCTCAAAAGGAAATACGAGGGGATACCTTGCCCCATCTACCACTACTGACCCTATGACAGAGGTCCTATCTACGGGCCGTCATTGTCCTCATCATCATCCTCCGAGCTCTCATCGGCACCGCTGCCGATGGGCTCTTCGTCGCTACTCCCGTAGCCCTCCATGGGGGCCTCATCCCCATCCTCGTCGTCGCTCGCCGTCGTCGTCCCACCACATGCGAAGGCGCTTCGCCGGTGGGTAGCCTTCGAGGAGTCGTCATCGTCGTCGTCCTCCTCCTCCTCTTCTTCATCCATCACCCCCTCGGAGGAGGTGAAGTCGTCCCAGGAGAAGCGATCGTCATCGCTCTCCTCCTCCGATTCCCCGTCGGCGAGGAAACGGAGGTCGCTCTCCCCGTCCGTCGAGGACTGGTCGTCCTCGGACCGGATGGAGAAGTCATGATCCGACTCCTCCCCGGCCGCAATGGCGCGGCGGGTATTGGCCGCATGGGCTGCCGCCGGGTTGTGCTCCGGCGTCGGTTCGCGGGACATGGAGGACCGGGCCGGAGGAGTCCGATGGGGCTGAGGAGGAAGAAGACATGATGGTGCAGGAGGGTTTTTGGGCTGCTAATGTGAGGTTGCAAGGCAGAACTGTTCGTAGCGGTTAAATAAGGGGGGATGGTGAAAATTCAATGCCACAGCAGTTTCCGAGGAAGTGGTGTTTGAAAGAAAGAGAAAAGACTGCCAAATCACGCGGAGAAGTTGAGAAGGCAAGTCATCATGATAACGGATACTGCGACGGTTCTGCCACGACATGACCCAACGAGAGCATAATGATTTTGGAAATTCCATTTCCAAAACCAGGGGGGCATGTGTTATCACCAAGATTTAACCGAGTCAGAGGTGGGCCGCAGTCAAGATGGGCTTAAGGAAATATATGTGGAGAATTCTATGAATCGGCCTGCTGGGTTTAATTGCCCGTGTATCTGTAACATATTAGATCTGTTTTAGTTTAGAGATAGAATCTTAGTCGTGCACGGTTTAGTGCATGCCCACATTAGAAAGTCCCCTGGACTATAAATATGTACCTAGGGTTTATGGAATAAACAACAACTCACGTTCAACCCCAAAAACAAACCAATCTCGGCGCATCGCCAACTCCTTCGTCTCGAGGGTTTCTATCGGGTAAGCGACATGCTGCCTAGATCGCATCTTGCGATCTAGGCAAGACAAGCCCCACGTTGTTCATGCGTTGCTCGTACTCGAAGCGCTTTTGATGGCGAGCAACGTAGTTATCATTAGATGTGTTAGGGTTAGCATTGTTCTTCGTTTAAGCATGCTTACGTAGTGCAACCCTTGCATATCTAGCCGTCCTCACGCCTATCTCAGGTGTGGGGGCGGCACCCCGCTTGATCATTATTTAGTAGATCCGATCCGTTACGATTGCTCCTTGTTCTACAAGGATTAGTTTAATATCTGCAATAGTTTGGCCTTACAAAGGGGGAGGATCCTGTGGCACGTAGGGTGGCGTTCGCAAGTCCTAAACGGGATGTTCCTAGGATCAACTTCATGTTGGTTTTTTGGCCTTGTTTAGGATCGGCTTACGAGCACCGTGCGTGGCCATCCGGCCCAACCTGGAGTAGGATGATCCGATTATGTGGTGAAAACCCTAAATCGTCGTAGATCTCATTAGCTTCATCTTGATCAAGCAGGACCACCAAGTATTCGTACACCCCGTACGGATCATGGGTGGATCGGCTCTTTGAGCCGATTCACGGGATAACCCGAGAGCCGATCGAGGCTCGTATTTAATGTTTACATGTATGCCCCGCAGGAAACTAAGCGAGGCAATCTCATCACCTTCCCGACCGGGTATAGGTCAGGTGGCACGCCCTTGCACTTCGCAACGCCGCGTGTGACCAGAAGAGCATTGCGGGCCGTCGCTCGGAGGGGTCTCAGCCAGCCGCAGCTCTAGGCTCCCCCCGGCTCTACAGTGTTGACAAGGCCGCTGCCCGCCGGTGGGTTTTGGCAGTCAACAGTAAGATGTATTGATAGATTCATATCATGTACCCCATTCTGAAGTACTTGTTCTGATCCAACTTGTATGCAAGATCATGTGTGGGGAGAAATGTGTATTAGATAGAGTAGCATGATGTTAGTGATTGAATAGTGACAACTAATTAAGATCTGCAATGGTATTTACCTTTATTTTGCTGCCTCACTAGGGATAAAGTGAATTCATGTGCTATAATTATCAAGTGACAGCTTGATGCATGTAAAATGCATACATGAACTTTGTACTTTATTGACATGAATTCCCACATATTTGCAGCATATATGATGATAATACCATATTTTATATTGATTTATGGGGATTTACCAATGATCCCCTTTATTTGGTTTATAACTCTTCAGAACAGAAAAAGCTTGTTTTGTGTATTTGTCACTTTCAGAGACCTATACAGAGTCAAATTGAGCTAGAACTTTGGGGGCATCATTTCTTCACCAGAAGAAGCAAGATGGGCTTTAGGACAAGACCTGGAGAGGCTTGAGGTATTTTTGGACCCCCAAGATTTTAATTGCTATAGACAAAGAGACACACCAAACTATTCTACATTTAGGATCTAATGTCTCAGTTATATCTAAAGAGCTATATGTTTTGCTTAATCTTAAAAACATGGAAAAAATGCTATATAGATCTTTTACTTGATGATGATTCAACAAAAAGGCATTAGGAAGAGTTAATAATGTTATGGTTGAATTGCATATAAAATATGTACCTGTCGATTTTATTGTCATGGACATGGGGTAACAATACTCTAGTCCAATAATTCTTGGGAGACCATTTTTTAGAACCACATGAGCTATTATTGATTCAAAAGAGGAGAATGTAAAACTCCTTCCCACATAAGAAGTGTATGGAGCACTTTCCAAGGAAGAAGGAAGTAGCACCAATATTTAAGCTACCACATGATCTTCATACAACTTGAACCAAGTAAGTAGGCCTAGATATATGGCTATAAAGAAAGCGCTTTCCGGAAGGCAAACCGAGATATTTTTTGATACGGGGTGGCCCGATCTTCTCAGTAAGCAACGGTGGTGATGATGATCACGGGGTGATGGCAGCGGAGAAACACGACGATGAAGTGGATGATAACTTGTATGACGCAACGAGATCTCTTGATTGGTCCCTGTCGCCAATGCAACGGCTCTCAACCCCGCAAGATATTCGCAACTCCACACACTTGCGCACGTAGCCGCCGACCACGAAGCGGTAAGTTGCAATCGTCTAATTCCCAATGGAACAGCAAATCACACAAGACTTTTTCAGGATCTACACAATATCAAGCAATATGGTGTAGGGTGATACGTCTCCGACGTATCGATAATTTCTTATGTTCTATGCCATATTATTGATGATACCTACATGTTTTATGCACACTTTATGTCATATTCGTGCATTTTCTGGAACTAACCTATTAACAGGATGCCGAAGTGCCGCTTCCGTTTTCTCGCTGTTTTTGGTTTCGAAATCCTAGTAACGAAATATTCTCGGAATTGGACGAAACGAAGACCCGTGTTCCTATTTTCACCGGAAGCATCCGGAACACCCGGAAGGACCGGAGGGGGCACCGGGCCCCCGGACCATAGGCCGGCGCGGCCCGTGCCCCGGCCGCGCCGCCATATGGTGTGGCCACCCCTTTGACCCTCCCGCGCCGCCTCTTCGCCTATATAAAGCCTCCGTCGCGAAACCCCCGATGCAAAAAACCACGATACGGAAAACCTTCCGCAGCCGCCGCCATCGCGAAGCCAAGATCCGGGGGACAGGAGTCTCCGTTCCGGCACCTCGCCGGAGTGGGGAAGTGCCCCCGGAAGGCTTCTCCATCGACACCGCTGCCATCTCCACCGCCATCTACATCACCGCTGCTGCTCCCATGAGGAGGGAGTAGTTCTCCATCGAGGCTCGGGGCTGTACCGGTAGCTATGTGGTTCATCTCTCTCCTATGTGCTTCAATACAATAATCTCATGAGCTGCCTTACATGATTGAGATTCATATGATGATGCTTGTAATCTAGATGTCACTATGCTAGTCAAGAGAGTTTTACTTATGTGATCTCCGGAGACTCCTTGTCCCACGTGTGTAAAGGTGACAAGGTGTGCACCGTGTGGGTCTCTTAGGCTATATTTCACGAGAATACTTACTCACCGTTATGAATGGCGTAGTGAAGTGCTTATTTATATCTCTTTATGATTGCAATGTGTTTTGTATCACAATTTATCTATGTGCTACTCTAGTGATGTGTTATTAAAGTAGTTTTATTCCTCCCGCACGGTGTAATGGTGACAAGTGTGTGCATCCGTGTTAGTACTTGGCGTATGCTATGATCATGATCTCTTGTAGATTGTGAAGTTAACTATTGCTATGATTGTATTGATATGATCTATTCCTCCTACTTGGCGTGAAGGTGACGAGTGTGCATGCTATGTTAGTACTTGGTTTAGTCGTGTTGATCTATCTTACACTAAAGGTTACTAAAATATGAGCATTATTGTGGAGCTTGTTAACTCCGGCATTGAGGGTTCGTGTAATCCTACGCAATGTGTTCATCATCCAACAAAAGTGTAGAGTATGCATTTATCTATTCTGTTATGTGATCAATGTTGAGAGTGTCCACTAGTGAAAGTGTAATCCCTAGGCCTTGTTCCTAAATACCGCTGAGTTACTACTACTTGTTTACTTGTTTTACTCGTGTTACTACTGCTGCAATACCACCACCATCAACTACACGCCAGACAAGCTATTTTCCGGCACCGTTGCTACTACTTATTCATACCACCCGTATTTCACTATCTCTTCGCCGAACTAGTGCACCTATTAGGTGTGTTGGGGACACAAGAGACTTCTTGCTTTGTGGTTGCAGTGGTTGCATGAGAGGGATATCTTTGACCTCTTCCTCCCCGAGTTCGATAAACCTTGGGTATCCACTTAAGGGAAAACTTGCCGCTGTTCTACAAACCTCTCGCTCTTGGAGGCCCAACACTGTCTACAGGAAAGGAGGGGGAACGTAGACATCAAGCTATTTTCTGGCGCCGTTGCCGGGGAGGAAAGGTAAAAAGGCACTCATACTCCGGTCCCAGGTAAAGTACTTTTCTGTTGCCGTCGTGTGTGTGCTCGAAGCTATTTCCTTTAGATCCTGCAATTGCATCTTTTTGTTTCTTGTTTACACTAGTTTGGCATAATGGACAACAATGAGCTTCTTATTCTATTTCCTGATTTAAAACATGGATTGTTTGATGCGAAAATTAAAAAACCTATGGAATCTTATTTGCATGCTCGGTAGTAATATTAGTATGAACGCTTTGAACACCATTGTTGATAATGATATAGAAAGTTCTAAGCTTGGGGAAGCTGGTTTTCATGATATTTTTAGTCCCCCAAGCATTGAGGAGAAAATTTTCTTTGATGATACTATGCCTCCTATATTTGATGATGAGAATAATAATGATAGCTACTTCGTTGAATTTGCTCCCACTATTACTAATAAAATTGATTATGCTTATGTGGAGAGTAATAATTTTATGCATGAGACTCATGATAAGAATGCTTTATGTGATAGTTATATTGTTGAGTTTGCTCATGATGCTACTGAAAGTTATTATGAGAGAGGAAAATATGGTTGTAGAAATTTTCATGTTACTAAAATGCCTCTCTATGTGCTGAAATTTTTGAAGCTACACTTGTTCTATCTTCCTATGCTTGTTACTTTGCTCTTCATGAACTTGTTTATTTACAAGATTCCTATGCATAGGAAGCATGTTAGACTTAAATTTGTTTTGAATTTGCCTCTTGATGCTCTCTTTTGCTTCAAATACTATTTCTTGCGAGTGCATCATTAAAACTGCTCAGCCCATCTTAACGGCTATAAAGAAAGAACTTCTTGGGAGATAACCCATGTGTTATTTTGCTACAGTACTTTGTTTTATATTTGTGTCTTGGAAGTTGTTTACTACTGTAGCAACCTCTCCTTATCTTAGTTTTATGTTTTGTTGTGCCAAGTAAAGTCTCTATGGTAAAGTTGATGCTAGATTTGGATTGCTGCGCAGAAACAGCATTGTCTGTCTGTCACGAATCTGGGTCTAATTCTCTGTAGGTAACTCAGAAAATTATGCCAATTTACGTGAGTGATCCTCAGATATGTACGCAACTTTCATTAGTTTTGAGTTTTTCCATTTGAGCAAGTCTGGTGCCATTTTAAAATTCGTCTTTACGGACTGTTCTGTTTTTGACAGATTCTGCCTTTTATTTCGCATTGCTTCTTTCGTTCGTGTTGGGTGGATTTCTTTGTTCCATTACCGTCCAGTAGCTTTGAGCAATGTCCAGAAGTGTTAAAAATGATTGTGTCACCTCTGAACATGTGAGTTTTTGATTATGCACTAACCCTCTAATGAGTTTACTTAAAGTTTGGTGTGGAAGAAGTTTTCAAGGGTCAAGAGAGGAGGATGATATACTATGATCAAGAAGAGTGAAAGCTCTAAGCTTGGGGATGCCCCGGTGGTTCACCCCTGCATATTTCAAGAAGACTCAAGCGTCTAAGCTTGGGGATGCCCAAGGCATCCCCTTCTTCATCGACAACATTATCAGGTTCCTTCTCTTGAAACTATATTTTTATTCGGTCACATCTTATGTGCTTTACTTGGAGCGTCTGTTTGTTTGTTTCTATTTTTGTTTGTGTTTGAATAAATTGGATTACATCATGCTTGTGTGGGAGAGAGACACGCTCCGCTGGTTCATGTGAACACATGTGTTCTTAGCTTTTAATTTTCATGGCGAAGTTTCTTCTTCGTTAATTTGTTATATGGTTGGAATTGGAAAATGATACATGTAGTAAATTGCTATAATGTCTTGGATAATGTGATACTTGGCAATTGTTGTGCTCATGTTTAAGCTCTTGCATCATATACTTTGCACCCATTAATGAAGAAATACTTAGAGCTTGCTAATTTGGTTTGCATATTTGGTTTCTCTAGAGTCTAGATAACATCTAGTATTGAGTTTTGAACAACAAGGAAGACGGTATGGAGTCTTATAATGTTTACCATATGTCTTTTATGTGAGTTTTGTCTGTACCGTTCATCCTTGTGTTTGTTTCAAATAACCTTGCTAGCCTAAACCTTGTATCGAGAGGGAATACTTCTCATGCATCCAAAATCCTTGAGCCAACCACTATGCCATTTGTGTCCACTATACCTACCTACTACATGGTATTTATCCGCCATTCCAAAGTAAATTGCTTGAGTGCTACCTTTAAAATTCCATCATTCACCTTTGCAATATATAGCTCATGGGACAAATAGCTTAAAAACTATTGTGGTATTGAATATGTACTTATGCACTTTATCTCTTATTAAGTTGCTTGTTGAGCGATAACCATGTTTCGGGGACGCCATCAACTATTCTTTGTTGGATATCATGTGAGTTGCTATGCATGTCCGTCTTGTCTGAAGCAAGAGAGATCTACCACCTTCATGGTTGGAGCATGCATGTTGTTAGAGAAGAACTTTGGGCCGCTAACTAAAGCCATGATTCATGGTGGAAGTTTCAGTTTTGGACATATATCCTCAATCTCATATGAGAATAAAAATTGTTGCCACATGCTTATGCATTAAAGAGGAGTCCATTATCTGTTGTCCATGTTGTCCCGGTATGGATGTCTAAGTTGAGAATAATCAAAAGCGAGAAATCCAAAATGCGAGCTTTCTCCTTAGACCTTTGTACAGGCGGCATGGAGGTACCCCATTGTGACACTTGGTTAAAACATGTGCATTGCAAAGATCCGGTAGTCCAAGTTAATTAGGACAAGGTGCGGGCACTATTAGTATACTATGCATGAGACTTGCAACTTGTAAGATATAATGTACATAACTCATATGCTTTATTACTACCGTTGACAAAATTGTTTCATGTTTTCAAAATAAAAGCTCTAGCACAAATATAGCAATCGATGCTTTCCTCTTTGAAGGACCATTCTCTTTACTTTTATGTTGAGTCAGTTCACCTATCTCTCTCCACCTCAAGAAGCAAACACTGGTGTGAACTGTGCATTGATTCCTACATACTTGCATATTGTACTTGTTATATTACTCTATGTTGACTATTATCCATGATATATACATGTTACAAGTTGAAAGCAACCGCTGAAACTTAATCTTCCTTTGTGTTGCTTCAATACCTTTACTTTGATTTATTGCTTTATGAGTTAACTCTTATGCAAGACTTATTAATACTTGTCTTGAAGTACTATTCATGAAAAGTCTTTGCTATATGATTCACTTGTTTACTCATGTCATTACCATTGTTTTGATCGCTGCATCCACTACATATGTTTACAAATAGTATGATCAAGGTTATGATGGCATATCACTTCAGAAATTATCTTTGTTATCGTTTTACCTGCTCGGGACGAGCAGAACTAAGCTTGGGGATGCTTGATACGTCTCCGACGTATCTGATACCAAGATGATACGGGGTGGCCCGATCTTCTCAGTAAGCAACGGTGGTGATGATGATCACGGGGTGATGGCAGCGGAGAAACACGACGATGAAGTGGATGATAACTTGTATGACGCAACGAGATCTCTTGATTGGTCCCTGTCGCCAATGCAACAGCTCTCAACCCTGCAAGATATTCGCAACTCCACACACTTGCGCACGTAGCCGCCGACCACGAAGCGGTAAGTTGCAATCGTCTAATTCCCAATGGAACAGCAAATCACACAAGACTTTTTCAGGATCTACACAATATCAAGCAATATGGTGTAGGGTGATACGTCTCCGACGTATCGATAATTTCTTATGTTCTATGCCATATTATTGATGATACCTACATGTTTTATGCACACTTTATGTCATATTCGTGCATTTTCTGGAACTAACCTATTAACAGGATGCCGAAGTGCCAGTTCCTGTTTTCTGCTGTTTTTGGTTTCAGAAATCCTAGTAACGAAATATTCTCGAATTGGACGAAACGAAGACCCAGGTTCCTATTTTCACCGGAAGCATCCGAACACCGGGAAGGACCGAGAGGGGGCACCGGGCCCCCGGACCATAGGCCGGCGCGGCCCGAGGCCCTGGCCGCGCCGCCATATGGTGTGGCCACCCCTTTGACCCTCCTGCGCCGCCTCTTCGCCTATATAAAGCCTCCGTCGCGAAACCCCTGATGCAAAAAACCACGATACGGAAAACCTTCCAGAGCCGCCGCCATCGCGAAGCCAAGATCTGGGGGACAGGAGTCTCTGTTCCGGCACCCTGCCGGAGTGGGGAAGTGCCCCGGAAGGCTTCTCCATCGACACCGCTGCCATCTCCACCGCCATCTACATCACCGCTCGTTGCTCCCATGAGGAGGGAGTAGTTCTCCATCGAGGCTCGGGGCTGTACCGGTAGCTATGTGGTTCATCTCTCTCCTATGTGCTTCAATACAATAATCTCATGAGCTGCCTTACATGATTGAGATTCATATGATGATGCTTGTAATCTAGATGTCACTATGCTAGTCAAGAGAGTTTTACTTATGTGATCTCCGGAGACTCCTTGTCCCACGTGTGTAAAGGTGACGAGTGTGTGCACCGTGTGGGTCTCTTAGGCTATATTTCACAGAATACTTACTCATTGTTATGAATGGCGTAGTGAAGTGCTTATTTATATCTCTTTATGATTGCAATGTGTTTTGTATCACAATTTATCTATGTGCTACTCTAGTGATGTGTTATTAAAGTAGTTTTATTCCTCCCGCACGGTGTAATGGTGACGAGTGTGTGCATCCGTGTTAGTACTTGGCGTATGCTATGATCATGATCTCTTGTAGATTGTGAAGTTAACTATTGCTATGATTGTATTGATATGATCTATTCCTCCTACTTGGCGTGAAGGTGACGAGTGTGCATGCTATGTTAGTACTTGGTTTAGTCGTGTTGATCTATCTTACACTAAAGGTTACTAAAATATGAGCATTATTGTGGAGCTTGTTAACTCCGGCATTGAGGGTTCGTGTAATCCTACGCAATGTGTTCATCATCCAACAAAAGTGTAGAGTATGCATTTATCTATTCTGTTATGTGATCAATGTTGAGAGTGTCCACTAGTGAAAGTGTAATCCCTAGGCCTTGTTCCTAAATACTGCTGAGTTACTACTACTTGTTTACTGTTTTACTGTGTTACTACTGCTGCAATACCACCACCATCAACTACACGCCAGCAAGCTATTTTCTGGCACCGTTGCTACTACTTATTCATACCACCTGTATTTCACTATCTCTTCGCCGAACTAGTGCACCTATTAGGTGTGTTGGGGACACAAGAGACTTCTTGCCTTGTGGTTGCAGGGTTGCATGAGAGGGATATCTTTGACCTCTTCCTCCCTGAGTTCGATAAACCTTGGGTATCCACTTAAGGGAAAACTTGCTGCTGTTCTACAAACCTCTGCTCTTGGAGGCCCAACACTGTCTACAGGAAAGGAGGGGGAACGTAGACATCATAGGGATTCAATAGTTTTGCTAGAGCGAACAACTAAGAACTAGGGTTTATCTTAAACGTGGTCTAAAGCAGCTAGGGGGGCGTCCTGGGCACTTATATAGGTGTCCGGGACGAGTTCTGGTCGAAAAGATACAAAAATAACCGACCCAGAATAGATCCGGTCGAGACAGACTCGGACCGGTCCGGTCCGGGAATCCGGTCGACCGGGCTGTGGACCGGCCGGTCCGGTCGGTGATCCGGTCAACCGGGCGGCAACCGGGAAACTGCGAAGTTTCCGGTTTCTGCCCGATACGATGCACTCCCTCCGGTTGGCGGCCGGTTTGCGACCGGTTGACCTGGCCAGGGACCGGGCGGCCCGGCGTGGGGGCCGGTCTGACCGGGCGCTGGACCGGCCTGGACTTCTTCTTCTCCTCTCGCGCATTCCTCCCGCTCCTCCCTCGCGCGTCCATGAGATATCTTCATGTCCAGCTCCTTGTCCAGCTTCACGTCCAGCTTCACGTCCATCTTCACGTCCAGCTGCTCCTCTCCTCCTCGTGCGATGCTTGTCTCCTCTTCATACCTGATGATACATAAGTAATAGGATTTAGGTAGTATAAAGTTCTCATCAATCAAGATATCGTTTAGGAAAAAGTTCACCTGTTGTTTAAGTAGCTTCGCACGAGCTCGTGTCATTGGTCCAATCCTGACTTCATTGGACTTGAGCTTCACAGCAGGTTCATCTTCAGTTGGTAATGACGGAGGTAGTAGTGAGGTAGGGATGTCCTCATCATCTTCCCCCCCTTCAAAAGGCGTCGACCCCGACGCTCCAAAGTCTTCTCCGTCATATGGTGTCAAATCAGCAACATTGAAAGAATTACTGACACCAAACTCATCCTCTGGAAGATCTATCGAATATGCATTATCATTGATCTTGGCAAGCACTTTGTAAGGACCAGCACCACGAGGCTTCAACTTAGACTTCCTCAGCTTCGGGAACCTATCCTTGCGAAAATGTACCCAGACCAAATCACCAGGCTTGAACAACATCTCCTTGCGCTTTTTATTCATCCTTGCAGCATTGCTCTTGCCTTTCTTCTCAATCAACTCTTTAGTCTTCACATGAATCTTCTTCACAAAATCTGCCCTCTTTGATGCCTCCATATTAACTCGCTCATGTATGGGCAAAGGCAACAAGTCAAGTGGAGTAATGGGTTTGAAACCATACACCACCTCAAAAGGACATAGCTCCGTGGTAGAATGTACCGCCCTGTTGTAAGCAAACTCCACATGCGGCAAACACTCTTCCCACTCCTTCGAGTTCTTCTTGATCATGGATCTCAATAGTTGTGACAATGTTCTATTCACTACTTCAGTTTGACCATCGGTTTGGGGATGACAAGTAGTGCTGAACAGCAGACTTCGTCCCCAGACTTTCTCCAAAGCGTCTTCCGAAGTAGCTCATAAACTTCACGTCACGATCGAAACAATAGTCTTCGGAACTCCATGTAGACGTACAATCTCCCCGAAAAACAGGTTAGCAATATGCGACGCATCGTCGCTCTTGTGGCAGCAATAAAGTGGGACATCTTAGAAAATCTATCCACTACCACAAATATAGAATCATGGCCTCTCTTAGTACGCGGCAAACCCAACACAAAATCCATACTAATATCCTCCCATGGTGTAGTAGGTGCCGGTAAAGGAGTATACAAACCGTGAGACTTCAGCTTGGACTTGGATTTGTTGCAAGTAATGCATCTCCTCACATATCTATCCACGTCCCGCCTCATCTTTGGCCAATAAAAGTGGTCAGCTAGCATGAGTAGCGTCTTCTCACGCCCAAAGTGACCCATCAAACCTCCAAGCATGTGATTCCCGCAATAAGAGCAAACGCACGGACGATTCACGGAACACATAGTTTGTTAGCTCTAAACAAGAACCCATCATGTATGTGATATTTTTCCCATGCTTTACCAAGAGCACATAAGCGATATGGTTCAGCAAAATCATGATCAGTAGCATACAAATCACATAGTATCTCTAAACCAGGAATTTTAACATCAAGTTGAATTAATAGCATATTCTTCCTAGATAGAGCATCAGCAACAATATTATCTTTTACCTTCTTATGCTTAATAATATATGGAAAAGACTCAATGAACTCAACCCACTTAGCTAGACGCTTATGCAAAGTATATTGGCCTTTCAGGTATTTTAAAGCTTCATGATCAGAATGTATGATAAATTCTTTTGGCCACAAGTAATGTCGCCAAACCTCAAGAACTCTAATTAAAGCATACAATTCTTTATCATATATAGGATAGTTTAACTTAGCACCAGAAAGTTTCTCAGAAAAGTATGCAATTCGGCGACCCTCTTGCATCAACACACCACCAATTCCAATACCACTAGCATCACATTCAATCTCAAATTGCTTATTGAAATCAGGAAGTGCAAGCAACGGTGCAGAAGTTAACAATCGTTTCAGTTCATCAAAAGCATGATCTTGGGCAACGCCCCACTCAAATGCAACACCCTTTTTAGTTAATTCATTCAAAGGTGCAGCAATAGTAGAAAAATTGGGCACAAAACGGTGATAAAACCCAGCTAGACCATGAAAACTTCTTACTTGACTCACATTCATGGGAGTAGGCCAATTTTGAATAGCTTCAATTTTAGACACATCTACTTCTACTCCATGCTTAGAGACAACATAACCCGGAAATATGACCTTATCTTTGCAAAATGTGCACTTCTCAAGATTACCATAGAGTTTACTATCACGCAACACTTGCAAAACATGTCGAATATGTATAATATGATCAGATTCATTGCAGCTGTAGATTAATATATCATCAAAATGCACAACCACAAACTTGCAAATAAAATCACGCAAAACATGGTTCATCAGTCTCATGAAAGTACTAGGTGCATTAATTAAACCAAAAGGCATTACTAACCACTCATATAAACCAAATTTTGTTTTAAAGGCGGTTTTCCACTCATCCCCTTCTTTCATCCTAATTTAATGATAACCACTATGCAAATCAATTTTAGTGAAAACAGCAGCACCACTCAATTCATCTAACATATCCTCTAAGAGGGGAATAGGATGACGATATCGAATAGTAATGTTGTTTATCGCTCTACAATCTACGCACATACGCCATGTACCATCTTTCTTAGGAACAAGAATAACAGGAAGCACAAGGACTAAGGCTTATGCGGATATAACCTTTGTCGAGTAGCGCTTGTACTTGCTTCTGTATCTCCTTCGTCTCTTCGGGGTTCGTTCTATATGGTGCCCGATTGGGTAGCGAAGCTCCGGGAATCAAGTCGATTTGATGCTCAATACCTCGCAATGGTGGAAGTCCTGCGGGTACCTCGTCCGGAAACACGTCGCCAAATTCCTGCAAAATATTAGAAACACCAATAGGAAGAGGGGTCATGTCGTTAGAAACCAAAACCGTACCCCTGTACAAGAGCACAAGAGGCATGGCTGTAGGATCTTCACTAAATTCTCTCATGTCTTCTTTGGTGGCTAATGAGACTAAGGAATTCACTCTCTCACTTTTCATTATATCACTCACAACATTACAATTCTCTCGCCTATCTAATGAAGCATCCTCCAAGTTGACTTCAACTTTCTGACGAGACTCATTGACAATTTGCTGTGGTGTCATAGGCTGTAAATTAATTTTCTTGCCCTTGAACTCCAATTGATATGTATTAGCACGGCCATTGTGTTGCACAGAACGGTCATAGAGCCAAGGCCGTCCCAATAGTAGGTGACACACCGTCATAGGAACAACATCAAAATCAATGCAATCCTTATACGGTGCAATAGCAAATTCAACACGCACCATGTGGTTTACTTTCATCTCACCATTGTCGCCCAACCACTGAATATAGTATGGATGCGGGTGCGGTAGATACTTCAACTTCAGCTTGGTACATAACTCCTTGCTTGCTAAATTGCGACAACTCCCGCCATCAATAATGACCTTGCAAGCCTTGTCAGGACCAACTAAAGCCTTTGTTTGGAACAAATTGCAGCGCTGAGTAGATGCACTAGGCAACACATTAAGAGCACGCTGCGACACAACAATGGTGCGAGCATCAGACGGATATGCATCTTCACCATCAGTGTCATAGTCATCATCTTCTAGAGCATTAGGATCAACATCATCTCCAGTCTCGTATTCATTGTCCTCATTGATAACCATGACTTTGCGGTTAGGACAATCTCTCTTGAAGTGACCCTTGCCACCACATGTATGACAAACCATATCACGGTTACGCGCAGTAGACACATTAGAGCCACTCGTACTTGTAGAAGATTCGGACTTCTTTGTGTTAGACACATTGGAGACCGGCTTACTAGGCGGAGTAGAGTAAGGTGCGGAGCGCGTCGAAGGCGCCGGCGCCGAAGATGGTGCCGCGCGGGGTGTGAAGCGCCCACCTCCTGTAGCTCGACCTTTGACCTTTGCTTCGTCAGCCAACTGTGATTCAGCTTCTCTTGCATGATGTAACAATTGATTCATATTGGTGTAGTTGTAGTGACGAACAATGCCTTTGATATCATACTTCAAACCGTTGAGGAAACGCTGCATTGTCATCTCAAGAGACTCACGGACACGGCCACGCTGCATAAGCATCTCCATCTCCATGTAGTATTCATCCACAGTCTTCACACCTTGTCTCAATAGAGTCAGCTTATCATATATATTCCGCAAGTAATTTGTAGGCACAAAGCGAGAAGTCGTTGCCTCCTTCATGGCACGCCATGTGCGTATAGGCTGGTCACCATCCTCTTCGCGATTACGAACAAAAGCATCCCACCAACGCAAAGCGTAGCCATCAAACTCAGAAGAAGCAAGCTTGATCTTCCGGTCTTCAGTATAATGTGGATGTAAGCTCCACAACTTCTCAATCTTCAACTCCCAAGTGAGGTATTCTTCAACGTCAGCTCCTCCTTCAAACTTGGGTATGGAAAACTTGGGCTTACCCAATCCATCTTCTTCATCTTGTCCACGACCATTGCGGCCAAGTGGAACCCAGCCACGAGGACGAGGACCACGAGGCGCACCACGAGCATTGTGTGCGTCATCTTCAAGCTCAGGATCTTCATCATCGTCTTGCTGTTGTTGTTGTGCGGTCAAATTCTTAATAGCGAGGCGCATATCCGCAATATTGCTGCTGGATATCCGTCATTTGATCAGCCAATCCAGTGACGGTGACATTAGTAGCATCCATCGTTTGTTTGATCTCGTCAACTGTACCCTTAAGCTCATCATCCTTAGTGCGGAATTCACGTCGCATCGCATTACGAAGAGCTTCATACTCCCTCCATGTGATGATATCTGCAGCACTCTTGTTTTCCTGGTTAACAATTTTATGATCACTAGCAGACATCGTTAGTAGATTAGTGCACTAAATCAAAAATATTTGGTGGTACTCTCACAACTCACTCAAAACTGATAAGAAAAGGAAATCTTACCGTTCCAAAGTAAATTAGTGTTGCTTACCACTTGTAGTAACAACTAGTGCATAGATGTAGCGAAGCGAATATCAAGGGATAAGAACAAATCACACGACAAAGCAGGGTATATGTGGGGCTGTAGGTAGGCTACCTATTTGCACCAATAACAAGCTCTAGCGCTGACCGTAGACAACCAAAGATACTCACACAAGGCGATATAATGGGGCAATGCAACTATATGTGGGAAAGGTTGCAATGCACAAGAGAGACGCTAGCAAAGCTCAACGAGACAGGCACAAGATAGCTCAACTACGGGTGCAGTAAAGTAAACCTAGGCCTTCACTTGATTCAACTAGCACAGCACTTTTCTTTTTGGATTTTTCGTTTTGTAGAACACACGCAGCTATGTAGCTCTTTTTGCTTCTTTTCAATTTTCTCCTTTTTTTTTTGACTCAACTCCTTGATAACACGGCCAACAGAAAAATGCAAAGCACCGATAACCTAACGAGCAGCCTGTCGAGCGGTAAAACTAGTCTCTTCTGGGGAAGTTCCTAGTCACTTTATATCGATAGGCTGTGTCTATGGTTGGGAACAAGCACACTGTACGCTATGTGGACTCGGAGTAACAAAAACTGACATAACAATGATAAACTAGATGATAGAGAAAACACAAACCCTAAAATACTAGATGGACAGAAAAGATACGCAAAAACAACTACGAAAAGCAACTAAAACTTGAAATTAGTGCAATCTAAAGCTATGGCAAACCCTAACCCTAATTTTTATGGCTTTTTCTGGATAGGAAAACACTCACAACTCAACTATGGGGTGGATTGTGGATGGCTTACCGAGGAAAACTGGAAATCTGATACCAAGATGATACGGGGTGGCCCGATCTTCTCAGTAAGCAACGGTGGTGATGATGATCACGGGGTGATGGCAGCGGAGAAACACGACGATGAAGTGGATGATAACTTGTATGACACAACGAGATCTCTCGATTGGTCCCTATCGCCAATGCAATAGCTCTCAACCCTGCAAGATATTCGCAACTCCACACACTTGCGCACGTAGCCGCCGACCACGAAGCGGTAAGTTGCAATCGTCTAATTCCCAATGGAACAGAAAATCACACAAGACTTTTCCAGGATCTACACAATATCAAGCAATATGGTGTAGGGATTCAATAGTTTTGCTAGAGCAAACAACTAAGAACTAGGGTTTATCTTAAACGTGGTCTAAAGCAGCTAGGGGGCGTCCCGGGCACTTATATAGGTGTCCGGGACGAGTTCCGGTCGAAAAGATACAAAAATAACCGACCCGGAATAGATCCGGTCGAGACAGACTCGGACCGGTCCGGTCCGGAATCCGGTCGACCGGGCCGTGGACCGGCCGGTCCGGTCGGTGGTCCGGTCAACCGGGCGGCAACCGGGAAACTGCGAAGTTTCCGGTTTCTGCCCGGTACGATGCACTCCCTCCGGTTGGCGGCCGGTTTGCGGCCGGTTGACCTGGCCAGGGACCGGGCGGCCCGGCGTGGGGGCTGGTCTGACCGGGCGCTGGACCGGCATGGACTTCTTCTTCTCCTCTCGCGCATTCCTCCCGCTCCTCCCTCGCGCGTCCATGAGATATCTTCATGTCCAGCTCCTTGTCCAGCTTCACGTCCATCTTCACGTCCAGCTGCTCCTCTCCTCCTCGTGCGATGCTTGTCTCCTCTTCATACTCGATGATACATAAGTAATAGGATTTAGGTAGTATAAAGTTCTCATCAATCAAGATATCGTTTAGGAACAAGTTCACCTGTTGTTTAAGTAGCTTCGCACGAGCTCGTGTCATTGGTCCAATCCTGACTTCATTGGACTTGAGCTTCACAGCAGGTTCATCTTCAGTTGGTAATGACGGAGGTAGTAGTGAGGTAGGGATGTCCTCATCATTTTTATTTTATTTTATTTCTACATGAGTCCTGTGAATGTTAGTTTTATTTTAGTTTACTCTCTGATTTCTAAATAAAATACCAAGGTTTTACCCATTTGGATGATAAAAGTTGCAAAACAAATGAGAGTTGTCGATTCCTGCGCTGCACTTTTTAGTGCACACTTTTTATGATTTTTGTGGTAACTACTAAAATCCTTATAAAGTCACAGTAGCTGTAACTTTTCATCCTATTGCACAAAAATTGGATAAAATTCTTGACATGTATAAGTGGTCGAAAAAATTCAGTTTTGCTGCAGCAAAAATTCTGGATAGATTATGTTTCTTAATGTTAGAACCATTATTCTAAGTATCAAAATGATTTTTTCTTGAAACTTTTGATATACTAGAACATGGAGAACATTATGTTATCTCTGTTTCATGAAGAGATAATTTTATTTATGAATAAAATAGCAACAAATATGATATCCTTGTACCACTAATGTAACCCCATAGAAAAGAATGGGAAGAAAGTTTTATGTTGAAGTTTTTCGCAGAAATGGAGGAACACCACACCAAGAGAAATCCAAGAATATTGAATACCATAAGCTTGGTGATGACTGCAAGTGCACAGACCAACTGTAACTAGTTTCGAAGCAAGAGCATCGAACCACGGAGAGCTGCTTGTAGAGGTCTTTATGACCCTTGCTACTATTATCTAGAGAGTAATTGCAAGTTATTCTAATTCCAAGATAAAGTATATAAAGGTTGTTTTGTGTTGAGATCAAAAGTAAACAAGAACAAAGAAATAAACTAATGTAACCAAGAGCAGCAAGTATGATTGTGGGAATGACAATATGGCTAAGGTGTTCTCGGGGATTGTTGGTTCCACCACTAGCATTAACTAAGAACACAAACTAGATAATCTATATCTTTGTTCTCGTTGTATGTGGGAAAGGCTCGAAGTTGGAATATGTATCTACCCTGTGGTTATTTGTTAGGGATTTCTATTTTCGTGCCCTCGGTTCCTTAGTTGTGCTCAGTTTTCCCCAGCCCCTTAGTTTTTCCTCAGTTTTACCCTAGCCTTTGTCTGAAGACCCGCAGAAGGAGCTCAGACGGAAGGAATCCGTTTATTTGGACGTTCGTGCCGACGTGTTGTGCCGCGTCGTCCGTGGGGCCGCGTCGTGTGGGGCCGCCTCGCGTGGGGCTGGTAGAAAGGGACCCCGTGGGACGGGACGAGAAGCGTTTGGTTGCACGTGAGCGAGGAGCTGGGTTTTGTCTCTCTCGGCCCAAATTGGCATTTTTAAGAGCACCTTTTCCCTCTTTCTCTCTCTGTCTTTTTCACCAAATTAGTATCAAATCTAGAGAAGCTTCTATTTCTGTCTTTCTTCAATATGGCAACAAATCTAGTAGCAAATCTCCGGGGTTATTTATGCCTTTTGGCCCTCGTTTTTTGCCCAATATGGCAGCAAATCTAGTAGCAAATCTAGAAGCTATTATATGATAAATTCACAGCAGCATAATCAGAAAACTAAGTATAATACATAGGTAAACTGCATACAGCAGCCAAAAGCAGCCAATAACATTGTTAATGTTCACGACAAACTAAGCTGCAAAAATATACAAGATCACGCACGCAATGTATGGACAACAAGAAGATTAGGATGAATGAATTTGTTCTTCATTCCTCCCCATATATTTCTTCGTCGCTCCATTCGTGCATTTCCCCAAGGAAATATTCATTGAACTCCTTCCGTCTGCAAGTGTGAGGCCAATACATCCTCCAAACGGTATGGCCTCGTGTTCATTTCTCAAACCGTAGAGTCCTATTCTATCCACACGTAGTGGCCACTCATCCCGGGCATTTGTATCATGAGAGTACTCTGCGATATAACCCAAATCCGTGTAGTAGATGCTGCCGAGGTTGAAGTGTCGGGTACACTCTGGTGTCGACGGAGATACACCGGATGTAATTCACGAAGAAGGCATTACCGCCAATGTTACCGACCGGATGGAGAGAGCGGCTGCGAGTGTACACACGGTACACCAATGGTTTGCCCGCCAAAGCCGCGCTGACCAACAACACAAGCAGCGAGATCACCATCCGACTTCACAAGGTAGAACTTCGACGTCCAAGTTACGGAAATGAAATTAGTGTCTCCATCTTGACGAGTGCTCGCGCGCTGCTGCAACCGTACATTGGTGCACACTATTCTTCCGATCTCAAAATTGTCCGCAGCCTACCGCATACGGTTCACCATTGAACGGGGTAATGCAACGCAAACAATGGTTCTTGATCGAAAATCTTCCTTCTTCCCAATCCCCATCTTCATTTATATCCTTAGTTGGAGTGCTCTCATCGACCCAACCAATTTCCGGCGGGTAATGTGCGGCAACGAAGACCATAGTCGGGGATTTGATAACGACGACCGATTTCGGAAAAACGAGATGGCATCTGCGCCTCAAACATAGTGTTCGATTTCTTTGTGAGTGGGTTCAGCAGCCGTATCTTGTGCGGCGGGTTCTTCCGGGCAAGCACGATGACGCCACGGGAAAAGCCGACGAAGTAGAATCTAAAATATATTGAAAAGATAACATTCAGCACTAAGATTGAAAATAAGATCTATGGTGACGCCACGGGAAAAGCCGAGGAATTTGAACCTTGCACGAACTGCGAGATAGATCTATGGTGACGTAGCGGGATGTGCCGAGATGGAGGAAGGTGAACTCAGCGGCGCGTGGAAGGGCGTGGTGTAGCATGATCCATTCGTGCGGGTGCACGTCGGGATCGGGTAAACCCGAGCGCCAATTTCTACGGACTTGGCTCATAGCGGAGTAGCTGTCCACGTACTCCTCTTTCGCCAATAAGCATTCGCCGATCTTGTGAAGTGGTCCGTCGGCCGTGAGACCGGCCCGGTTCACGGAGGCGCCGCGCTTGGATGCGCCGCCCTCGGATGCGCCGCCCTCGGAGGCGACGGGCTCGGCGGCGACGGGCTCGGCGGCGACGGGCTCGGAGGCGACGGGCTCGGAGGCGACGGGCTCGGGGGCGATGGCCGCCGGCGCATTCTTCTTCTCCATCGCCGGCGGGGGAGGGCTCGTACGGCGGTTGGGGTTTTTGGAGAAGTTGATGGGACGTGAGAGGGGTGGTTTCGTGCGTGAGCGATAATGAGACGTACTTGTGTGCGAGAGGGAGGGAGAGAGGGGCTTACGCGTCCTAAATGCGACCCGCATCAACAATGGCATGTCTTCCACGTCCGCACCGCGACACGCGTCAACAATGGCACGTCTTCCACTTCGCACCGCAACACGCGTCCTCGAGTCTAACCCCGGAAATTTAGATATACTCGGGTATACCCTCGAGTCATATACTAGCATTTTTTGTATGCTCGGTTTTCACCTTGAGTGCTAATACTGGCTAGTGCAATATACTCGGTTTTACCCTCAAGTGGCTGGTCAACGAGAGAGTCAACAAATAGGATTAACTAGTTAAATGAGTTATTTAATGTGCAAAAAATTCCGAAAAAGAGTGGCACTTACTCATGGAGTCTTTACCACAAATTTCCACTTCTCAAATCATAGATAAATCGTAGATAAATCAAGTTTCACCACAAATTGCCACTTCTCAAATCACCTAGTAGCTATGAAGGTGCATGGTTTTCCATAATAAGCCCTACCCAAAACAGCTTTCCCCAAAACATACTTTGTCCGAATGAGACCATAATTTTCACACTCATGTAGATTTGTATTGCAAATAGTTTGAGGTAGGCCAAGATGGGTTTCATTGTACAAAACACGCATTTTCCATTTTTTAAATCTCATATTTGAATCCCTTAGTCTGTTTACTACTCACTTGCCCTTGGTTTCTTGATACTACTCAGCTTTGCCCTCTCCCTTCACAAACTCTCACAGACGCCCAACATTGCCCTGATTGGTCTAGCCCATGTCACGCGGATCGTGCCCGACGACCAGTTGATCGTATGATCTAACGGGCAGGATAACCCCTATCTCTCTCTGCGGTCGGGGCCACCACCCTCTCTCTCTCTCTGTGTCGTCGGTTAGCTTCACGCAAAGTTTGGTTTTCTGCATTATTTTTCACGAGCTAAATTATAAACTCTTTTTAGGCATTACTTTTCACGCAAAAAATGATAAACCATCACCGATTTGTTGTAGCCATTACTTTTCACGCAAAAAAAAATGATACACCATCACCCATTTCTTGTACCCATTACTTTTCACGCAAAAACCGATAAATCATCACCGATTTGTTGTAGCCATTACTTTTCACGCAAAAATGATATACCATCACCCATTTCTTGTAGCCATTACTTTTCACGCAAAAAACGATAAACCATCACCGATTTGTTGTAGCCATTACTTTTCACGCACAAAAATGATACACCATCACCCATTTCGTGTACCCATTACTTTTCACGCAAAAAACGATAAACCATCACCGATTTGTTGTAGCCATTACTTTTCACGCACAAAAATGATACACCATCACCCATTTCGTGTACCCATTACTTTTCACGCAAAAAATGATAAACCATCACCGATTTTGTTGTAGCCATTACTTTTCACGCACAAAAATGATAAACCATCACCGATTTGTTGTAGCCATTACTTTTCACGCACAAAAATGATACACCATCACCCATTTCGTGTAGCCATTACTTTTCACGCAAAAAATGATACACCATCACCCATTTCTTGTACCCATTACTTTTCACGCAAAAAACGATAAACCATCACCGATTTCTTGTAGCCATTACTTTCCTTTTAGGCATTACTTTTCACGGTAAAATGATAAACTATACCCCCACAACGGTCGTCTCCTCCTTAATTTATTGTGTATAAACCCCCACAACGGTCATCTCCTCCTTATTTTATTGTGTAAACCCTACAACGGTCATCTCTCCCTTATAAACACCCACACGGCCATCCCTTGTGTCAATAGGTTCTGCCTCTCTCTTCTTTTCGTTCACATACACTTTATCCATTGCCATGGCTTCCACGTCTCGGACGCGGACCGGAAGGGAAGGGGAAGGGGAAGTGGATCATCATCATTGCCACCACCACCGTCAACACCTGCCATTGATCATAGAGGAGTTCTTCATCGTCGTCTATGAAGACCCTTTGGTCAAGAAGGTACGTACGCGTTCCCACATATATGATGCATGTGATTAATTATGGGCATGTTCTAAAAAACCTTTAATTTCAAGGGTTCCCTAATTTCAAACGATCGGCGCTCGATCTCTTTGCAGGAACTCCCAAAAAAATTTGCGGACTATCTTGACGGCAAGGAGCCAGCTAAGGTGTATCTGCGAGCAGCTGACTGCGGTCCTCGTCTCCGGACCGTGGAGGTCCTATTTGACGGACAAGGCCGGATGTACCTCGACAAGGGCTGGGAGAAATTCGCCATCGCGCACGGTGTGGATTTCGGCTGGTTCGTACACTTCAAATATGAAGGCGATGATGTGCTCACGGTGAAGGTGTTCGACGGAACAATGTGCAGGAGGTACTACTACTCGGACGACGAAGATGCGACGATGAAAGCGACGACGACGTGAAGCCATGCATCCATCCCCTTTAGATAATTAAGGGGATTATGACCAAGAATATATATGTAGCTTCATATGCATCGATTTAGAGATCTAGCTATTTTCTATATATTATGCATGTAAAAAATAATATCGCATTTCCACTATTATTCGAGCACCACATCCTCCAAACGATGCCGATGCCGATGCCGATATCGGCATGGTCGGAACGGCTATGCTCGCCGCCATCTGCTAGGTCAACGTCGGGATGCACAATGTTTAGCATAAGAGTCACTTTAGATTAAGCTGCGAAAATAGTCACGTGCCATGGGCTGAGGCGACCCCTACGGAGCGGCTCTATATTATATTCTCTAAATAAAATAGACGACCACAGCGGTCATTGGCTGCGGAGGCCCCACAGAGCGGCAATATATAATTTTCTATAAATAAATAGACGACCCACTGGTCATTGGCTGCGGCAGCCCCATAGAGCGGCCCCATTTGTCATTGGCAGCACCGCGTATACAATCGAGGAAATAAAACGGCCCACGCGTCGGCGGTAGATGGATCCACACGTCGGCACGAGACGGTCAGCGATGAACTGACCTCACGGTAACGGTAAGGCCTCTGACCTGACGGCAACCCGCGTCTTCGAGGGGTTTCAAACTAGAGGGAGGGGAAAACTGAGGAAAAACTAACGAGCTGGGGAAAACTGAGTACAACTAACAAAGCAGGGGCACGAAACTAGAAATCCCTATTTGTTAAGCATTGCACGTCCCTTCTTATCCCCTTCTTCCGTACAATAGTGCACCACACACGGGATGTCACTTCCCGCCGTATGCACTACCACACTTCCAAAGGTAGTTTCCTCTCATGACCAAAGGCAAATATTATAGGGATTTCTATTTTCGTGCCCTCGGGTCCTTAGTTGTGCTCAGTTTTCCCCAGCTCCTTAGTTTTTCCTCAGTTTTACCCAAGCGTTTGTCTGAAACCATCACACGTGATGTAACGGCCGGTTGCCCGACGGTTGACCGTTATCTTCCGACTAGTGGGGCCACGTAGAGCCCGCAAAGACACGTCGGACCATCCATCTTTGTTTGACCGTAAGCATCGCTGTATCCCCGACCAAAACGCGAACGAGTGGGGCTTCGGTATATCAAATGACAAGTACGGCCATGACGCCGATACAAGGGGCAATACACGGGTAGGATTAGATTTTTAAACGGAGCTCTACAACGATGGCACGGAGGAGGTGGCATGCGGGGTGCCGAGATGAGATCGACGTCCACAAAGAACTGCATGAGGCGAGACCAGACGCATTAGATAGATATGAACTAGACGCGTTTAACCATGCAAAGAAGAGAAGAAATGGTCGACGACATCGACGACCACCTCAAAACTTTGACCGACCGTGTCGGACACGAACGCGAGCAATGTAGAGAAAACTAGTGTCTCTCCTTTCCGGCGTGTATAGGTGGGTGCTAGGAGAGTGTGGTGGCGAAGGGAAAGACCTCGCGGCGGTCCGTGGCGTCCAGGCATAGCGGGTCGGCGTGGCCGTGCCCACAGCGGCGTGCATGCATGATCGGCATTGGCATCAGCATGTACGTTCGGCATTGGCCTCGGGGGTATCTCTGGTGTGTCAGTGATCGAATGAGGGGACGGGATTGAGGGTGCATCCCGACGTTGACCTAGCAGTGGCGGCGAGCATAGCCGTTCCGACCATGCCGATATCGGCATCGGCATCGTTTGGAGGCTGTGGTGCTCGAATCAAGTTGGGATTTGTTTCTTGTAGGCCAAAATGAATTTGAAACAAGTTTCATGTTGAAGGTTAGGTAACGAAAGTTTGTAACTATCCCAAAATTATACTAGCGCCATGGTGAGGTTCTTTTTGATAGAGCTATACGGTTGGGCAAACTTTTTTGACACTTTTTAGATAGGGTTCCTTGTTGTTACACGTATGGCATCATGTATGGAAAATTTGGGGTCATTTGGAGATGTTCGAAAAAATCACTTTGCTTAAGCGCATGCTCGTTTCGTCTCGCTGAAACCAGCTTTTCTAACAAGGTGATTTTTTCTACCTTCTCTAAATAACCTCAAATTTCATACAAGCTGATCTTCTATACATAGATAGATAGATTGTTTCGTTTTTACATTTTTCGAACTTTTTATTTCCCTTTACAATACCCAATTGATTTTCAGGTCAAAACCTCGAAAAACGAGCATCATGTATGGCATCATTTTCACCCTAAATTTTCTGAAACTTTCCCTTTTAGATATTCCTTGTTGTTATAGGTATGCCATCATGTATGCCAAACTTGGTTAGGTCTCACTGAAACCAGCTTTTGTAACAAATTAGGTTTTTTCTGCGTGAAAAGTAATGGCTACAACAAATTGTTGATGGTTTATCATTTTTTTGCGTGAAAAGTAATGGCTACAACAAATTGTTGGTGGTTTATCATTTTTTGCGTGTAAAGTAATGGCTACAACAAATTGTTGATGGTTTATCATTTTTTGCGTGAAAAGTAATGGCAACAACAAATCGGTGATGGTTTATCATATTTTTTGCGTGAAAAGTAATGGCAACAACAAATTGTTGATGGTTTATCATTTTTTGCGTAAAAGTAATGGCTACAACAAATTGTTGATGGTTTATCATTTTTTGCGTGAAAAGTAATGGCAACAACAAATCGGTGATGGTTTATCATTTTTTTTTTGCGTGAAAAGTAATGGCTACAACAAATTGTTGATGGTTTATCATTTTTTTGCGTGAAAAGTAATGGCAACAACAAATCGGTGATGGTTTATCATTTTTTTTGCGTGAAAAGTAATGGTAACAACAAATCGGTGATGGTTTATCATTTTTTGCGTGAAAAATAACGCCTAAAATAGTTTATAATTTTTAGCGCGTGAAAAATAATACAGAAAACCGCCCTTCAGCAAGCTAATTAACCGCCAACAGAGAGAGAGAGGGGTTATCCCTGCCCGTTCCCTATATCATACGATCAACGGTCGGTGGGCACGATCCGCGTGACATGGGCTAGACCAATCGAGCGATGATGCACGTCCGCGAGAATTTGTGAAGAGAGAGGGCAAAACTGAGTACTATCAAGAAACCAAGGGCACCCGAGTAGTAAATAGACTAAGGGATTCAAATATGAGATTTAAAAAATGGAAAATGCGTGTTTTGTACAATGAAACCCATCTTGGCCTACCTCAAACTATTTGCAATACCAATATACATCGGTGTGAGAATTGTGGCCTCATTTAGACAAAGTATGATTTGGGGGAAGCTTGTTTTGGGAAGGGCTTATTGTGGAAAACCATGCACCTTCATAGCTACTAGGTGATTTGAGAAGTGGCAATTTGTGGTAAAACTTGATTTATCTATGATTTATCTATGATTTGAGAAGTGTCAATTTGTGGTAAAGACTCCATGAGTAAGTGCCACTCTTTTTAGGATTTTTTTGCACATTAAATGACTCATTTAACTAGTTAATCCCATTTGTTGACTCTCTGTTGACCAGCCACTTGAGGGTAAAACCGAGTATATTGCACTAGCCGATATTAGCACTCGAGGGGAAAATTGAGCACACAAAAAATGCTAGTATAAGACTCGAGGGTATACCCGAGTATATCTAAATTTCCAGGGTTAGACTCGAGGACACGTGCAATTGTTGACGCGTAGACGCGGGTCGCGGTGGAGAAGTCGAGACGTGCAATCGTGGACGCGTGTCGCGTTGCGTAAGTCCAAGACGTGCGGACGTGCACCCGTGCACGCGTAGGACGCGGGTCGCATTAACCACCCCTCGCCTTTATAGACGCCTCCTCGCACTGTCTCTGTCACTCTCACTCGCTCACGCATCGCCAACTCTCTCCCACGTCCCATCATCTTCTCCAAAGCAAAAACCCTCTCCCTCTCACTCTTCCTCTTCCTCTTCCTCCGCCGGAGAGATGGACAAGGAGAATGCCAATCCCATCGTCGAGGTTGGCTCGAAGCGCGACGCCTCCATCTTCGGCCCCGTCCCCTCGACGGACGACGCCGCCGCCGCCGCCGCCGCCGGTGCATCGGAGGCTGCTGCCGCCGGTGGCGATCGGATCCCGGCGGGATGGGACCCCTACGACCCCGTGCCGTACGTCCCGCCCCCGAACCCCTACGACACCTCCTTGGAGGACCCATGGAACGAGGTAACTACGGTTTGCTTCCTTTTTGTTCCCCATTCCTTTTTGAACCCTATTTTTGCTGGTGTAGATGGATCTGTAGATGGATGAGTATTGGGCTAATATTTGCGCCGATTTTATTCCATTTTGTTTTGATCACTTCTTGATTTGGGGTTCGGCTGTTCGGTTAATTTATGCAAGTAATATTGGATCTCAATCGGTTAATTTATGCAAGTAATCATGGGATCTCAATCAGTTATTTTATGCACTAATCAAAAGATATCAACCGTTTAATTTTGCAAATAATCTCGAATGTGTTCAAGTTCAGATCTAGTTCAGATCTAGAATCTGTTTCTTTGCCTATGATGAATGGTTGGGCACAAATTTTTACGAGGAGGGTTCAGCGAACCATTGCGTAGTACAAATCTGTTGTGCATGAGCTTTAGTTCGCTTACCCCTTCCCCGTAGATATATAATCATGTCCACTCTAACCGAGGCTGACTCTGTTTTTCTTAACTTTGTTATCATGTACGTTAGTCATCGTTGCAACTCATTCACTAGTTTCGTTTGATATGGATCAGATGTCCGGCAGCGACGTCGGCAGCGACGAAGAGCGAGGAGGACGTCAAGACTCGCCGAGTCGTCGCGGAGGCTGCAGGTCGGCCGATACATCTCCTACTTCGCCAAGGAGGTGTACAGGTGCCCCTTCGCACCGGGAGACTCGGCGCCACGGACTTCAACTGCCTCGTCACGCATGCTGAGAACATCAGCAACACCTTCCCCAAGGTCGGCACGACGGTGAACGTCCACTCCTTCCGCGCCAAGCACAGGGCGCTCGGCATGCACCTCCACAGCTTGCAGCGGGTGGAGATCTCCGCCGGGCGCATGCCTCCGCTCAAGCCCAAGGCTCCCAAGGGGAGCAAGAGCAACAAGTGGAGGGAGAGCCAGATGGGGTAGGCGGAGTCCCGGACGTGTGCTGCTGCTCGCTGCTGCCTCCTAGTTTGTTGTTGGGATCCCTTTGTTGTTAGCTAGGGATCCCTTGTTGTTATGTTAGTATGATGGTGTTGTGAAGAACCTCAGTTACTATGTTGGCTGCCGTGTATGCAGCCTATTATCTATCCATATTATCTAGGGATTATCTATCCCTAGTCTACTATATTTTGTTGGCCGTACTTAGTTTTCTTGATTTACTATGACTCGTGAATTTATCGTACATTATCCCGGAGATTTGCTTCTAGATTTAACTACATACATATGAACCGAGAGGAGTACTAGATTTGCTGCCATATTGGGCAAACAACGAGGGCCAAAAGGCACAAATAATTGAAGAAAGTCGAAATGCAAGCTTCTCTAGATTTTATACTAATTTGGTGAAAAGGACGGAGAGAAAGAGGGGAAAAAGGTGCACTTAATAGGGATGCCAATTTGGGGCCGAGAGAGACGGAACCCAGCTCCTGCTCACGTGCAACCAAACGCTTGTCGTCCTCGTCCCACGCGGGCCCTTTCTACCAGCCCCACGCGACGCGGGCCCACACGACTCGGCCCCACAAGACGCGGCCCCACACGTGACGAACGGTCAACTAAACGGGAATCCTGCCGTCTGAGCTGCTTCTGCGGGTTTCAAACAAGGGCTTGGGGAAAACTGAGGAAAAACTAAGGAGCTGGGGAAAACTGAGTACAACTAAGGACCGGAGGGCACGAAAATAGAAATCCCAATATTATATGGTCAACATCATATAATATCACAAGAGAAAACTAACACACAATCATAGTACAAAGTCATAAATCATCTTTATTCATATCATAACATAGGTAGGGTTTCTCCATCTCTCCCCAAGAACAAAGGAACTACTAACGCATGAAGGCAATCAACATGATCTCAAACATATGAATGGCGTATGGTAGTAAAATTTAATACAAGATGAAATCATCACTAGGGATTGGATTACAACCGAGTAAACAAAGGGGATTTGTGTTGGAGACGGTGTTGATGATGATGATGTAGATCGGTGTTGAAGCCTTCAATATCCAAGTCCCTTCTCCTCTTGAGTGGTGGTGATGGATGAGATCTTTTGGAGGCGGCGGATATGGAGTCTTCAAGGCGGCAGGGCTCCACCTTGGAGGTATGTGGTGATGGGGTGACTCTCCCTTGGCTCATCTCCTCTTTATATAGGTCTAGGGGGTCTCCAATAGCCCTTCCCACGCTATGACCTAAGGAAGGTCTAGGAACAAATAGGGACGGATTCTGTGAAGAAACGCGTTCAGAAAGGCCTTTTCCGCACGTCTAGGCCCGTGGTACGGGTGTACCCGTCCGTACCGATGGTCGCTAAACTTGCAGATGCTTTTCGTATTTTGGCCGCTATTTCCTCATACTAACTCTGATTTAGTTGTTCTTCGGCTCGTTGAACTCGTATGGACGAGGGATACAACACCATGATATTAGATATTTATTTTGAGATGATGGAAATGGCACTTTTTTCACTCCTCAAATGACTAAGTCTACTGCCTACAGCTCTTCCATATTTCCCTCTCTTGACCCCTTTTTCCTTGCTTTATGCATAGTTGTCAATAACACCTACAAACATGTAAAATAGAAAGTAAATATAATAAAATCCTACTAAAAATACTAAATATGCGATGTTCATATGAAAATGAACAAGAACTCGTAAGTATGCAAAATAGGCTTAGGTGTATCTACCTGGAGAATGAAATGAGCGACAATATGAGTAATAGCTATACTTAAAAACCTTAGTAAAATAGTGCTAAATTTTGAGCTATCACTTGGGTATGCCCAAGGCACCCAACTAGACATATATTCAAACTCTCGGTTTTCACACTTCTAACTATTTTTTTAGCAACATAGAATTCTTGCTAAAATTTGGAGCGTCCTTTATTTATTTTGTGTCTAATTTGGTTTTAAATTTAAGAAGACCATCACATTAAATACTTTTCATGCTTATGAATGACCTACTGGATGAAACTATCCATTCATTAATTTCTCAATGAAAATTATTTGGATACTATTAAAAGATGAAGAGGGATGCAAAATTTAAAGCTGAAATTTTTATTGTGCATGGTACTACTAGTTTCAAATGCTTTATTCAGTAATGATGTGCTATGTGCCTTATTTAGTGCTACTTATCACTAGTATACATAGATGTTTAACATAAAATATCATTTTTTGATGATGAATGAATGGCTTTATAGATACTATTGCATGCTTCTACATCTCTTGCTAGCCCAAAGAAATGAATTCTTACACAAGCATAGACTTCTTTCCTATTCCACTCAAACCCAAGTGTCTATCATATCTACCTACATAGCACTTTGTATTTGATGACTGGGTTCCTGCGTCCAACAACATGGTTGTTGCAGTAGCGACAACTATTTATTAGAAAGTTCGTCCCAAAGGAGCTTTGCAAATGGCAATAAACACAACCCCACAATTGCGTTGTCAGGCGCATCCATGTTCACACCCAAACCGTGGTTTGGAAATAGTCTATACTATAGGTTGCTAAGATGACAAATATTTGAGAGTTCTAAGTAACTAAGAGCAAAGTAAATAACAAATGTAAACTAAAATAAGATAGTATTGAGAGTGTTTTTGTGATATGGTTGATGGGTTCTCAAGGAGTGTAGGTTTCACCACTAGTATTGCTATTACTTATGATTAGAATGAGCTATATATTTGCTATGCTATGTGTAGGGAGAGCTCCGTAATAAGATGCGCCCAGAAAGCCATCGGTCATCGCATCTCTAAATAACCACAATAGCTAGTCTTCTTCAAGCCACATATTGACTATTTCTATTAAGGATTTTACCCCATGGTTATCGACATGAGCTTAGTGAATTCCTCCTTATCCCCCTCGTCCATGTGTTAAAGCACCGATACGGTAATGTCACTTCCCGCCGTTCACTCTACCACACTTCAAAGGGTAGTTACCTCCTTGTCCGTAAGGCAAATATTATGTGGCGCACTTCACTTAACATCAAGAGGAGAACTAACACACATTCATAGATCAAAGGTATAATACTTCTGTATTTCACATCATAATATTACTAGGGTTTCTTCATATCTCCCCAAGAACAAAGGAAATACTCATACATGAAGGGCATCAATATCATGGAAAGTGTAAATCCTAATAGAGTTCGGATCACAACCAAGTAGACAAAGGGGGTCGGTGATGGAGACGTTGTTGATGATGATGATGATCATGATGATGATGATGATCATGATGGAGATTGATGTGTTTCCCTTGAAGATCCTAGCCTCCTCATCATCTTCTGTGTTGGTGGAGATGGTGATGGAGGCGGCGGCGGTGGCGGAGCATCAGGGCTCTACCCCTTAGGGCGTGGATGAATGATGCCCTCCTCCTTGGCTCCTCCCCTCCTTAAATAGCACTCTGGAGGTCGGTTTCGTGAACCAACGGAGCCTGGGGCCAAATATGCCCATTGGGCCTTCATAAATGTTGTTTCGTTTGATGAAACGGACCCAACGGAGCCCGGTACGACCGTACGGTACGAGCAGGTCTGGCCGTACTGATGGTCGCTAAAGTTACTCGATGCTTCCGTATTCTGGACGCCATTTCTTCATACGAACTCTGATTTGGGTGTTGTTCGGCTCGTTGAACTCGTATGGACGAGGGCTACAACACCATGAAATTAGATCTTAAATATAAGATGTTGGAAAAATATCACCTTTCCCACACCTCATATGGCTAAGTCAGGTGCTTGTAATTCTCCCATCTTGTACCCTCTTGGTTCCTTTTGCTCCATTTTTCCATGAATTCCAATAACACCTAAATACACATCTAATACAAGGGAAGCATAATAAAATCCTACTAAAAATACTAAATATGCGAAGCTCATATGGAAATGAACAAGAACTCGTAAGAATGCAAAATAGGCACATGTGTATCTAGTTGGAGCATGAAATGAGTAACAATATGAGTAATAGTATACTTAAAAACCTCGGTAAAATAGTGATAAATTTCGAGATATCACTATTCCAAGTATAATATATGTGTTATTCCTCCAACCATTTCAAAATATTCCTTTTTGCGTAATTTAAAGCACATAGGAAAGTAAGGTGTGGAAGGAAAACACCACTATGCATGTCATGTGTTTGACTGATTATGATTGATGAGCTAGGTTGGAACCATTCTTTAATGAGAAATACCTTTCAATATTGCACTTACATTTAAGTTGATCATCTTGTATCTAGTAACTGGTGGCCATCTCGGATGAAATAAAGGGGGTTATCAAATAAACACTAGAGTATGCATATATGTTAGAGAAGTGCATTGGGTCACTAACCGAAGCCATGCCTAATCATGGTTAAACTTTCAGCATGAGCATCCTCAATTAGGAACAAGTGGAAAAAAAGAGAGTGGAAAAAAGAAAGACAGAGACAAAATAGAGAGAAAAAAGTGACAGAGAGTTAGAGAGCATGCTCACAAGACTGTTGTCCTTCTTGTCCCATTTTGGATGGCTTAAGTTGAGACTCTAAGTTTCCTTTTGTTATTGGGATTTCTATTTTCGTGCCCTCGGGTCCTTAGTTGTGCTCAGTTTTCCCCAGCTCCTTAGTTTTTCCTCAGTTTTACCCAAGCGTTTGTCTGAAACCATCACACGTGATGTAACGGCCGGTTGCCCGACGGTTGACCGTTATCTTCCGACTAGTGGGGCCACGTAGAGCCCGCAAAGACACGTCGGACCATCCATCTTTGTTTGACCGTAAGCATCGCTGTATCCACGACCAAAACGCGAACGAGTGGGGCTTCGGTATATCAAATGACAAGTGGGGCCATGACGCTGATACAAGGGGCAATACACGGGTAGGATTAGATTTTTAAACGGAGCTCTACAGCGATGGCACGGAGGAGGTGGCATGCGGGGTGCCGAGATGAGATCGACGTCCACAAAGAACCGCATGAGGCGAGACCGGACGCATTAGATAGATATGAACTAGACGCGTTTAACCATGCAAAGAAGAGAAGAAATGGTCGACGACATCGACGACCACCTCAAAACTTTGACTGACCGTGTCGGACACGAACGCGAGCAATGTAGAGAAAACTAGTGTCTCTCCTTTCCGGCGTGTATAGGTGGGTGCTAGGAGAGTGTGGTGGCGAAGGGAAAGACCTCGCGGCGGTCCGTGGCGTCCAGACATAGCGGGTCGGCGTGGCCGTGCCCACGGCGGCGTGCATGCATGATCGGCATTGGCATCGGCATGTACGTTCGGCATTGGCCTCGGCGGTATCTCCGGTGTGTCGGTGATCGAATGAGGGGACGGGATTGAGGGTGCATCCCGACGTTGACCTAGCGGTGGCGGCGAGCATAGCCGTTCCGACCATGCCGATATCGGCATCGGCATCGTTTGGAGGCTGTGGTGCTCGAATCAAGTTGGGATTTGTTTCTTGTAGGCCAAAATGAATTTGAAACAAGTTTCATGTTGAAGGTTAGGTAACGAAAGTTTGTAACTATCCCAAAATTATACTAGCGCCATGGTGAGGTTCTTTTTGATAGAGCTATACGGTTGGGCAAACTTTTTTGACACTTTTTAGATAGGGTTCCTTGTTGTTACACGTATGGCATCATGTATGGAAAATTTGGGGTCATTTGGAGATGTTCGAAAAAATCACTTTGCTTAAGCGCATGCCGTTTCGTCTCGTCTGAAACCAGCTTTTCTAACAAGGTGATTTTTTCTACCTTCTCTAAATAACCTCAAATTTCATACAGCTGATCTTCTATACATAGATAGATAGATTGTTTCGTTTTTACATTTTTCGAACTTTTTATTTCCCTTTACAATACCCAATTGATTTTCGGGTCAAAACCTCGAAAAACGAGCATCATGTATGGCATCATTTTCACCCTAAATTTTCCGAAACTTTCCCTTTTAGATATTCCTTGTTGTTATAGGTATGCCATCATGTATGCCAAACTTGGTTAGGTCTCACTGAAACCAGCTTTTGTAACAAATTAGGTTTTTTCTGCGTGAAAAGTAATGGCTACAACAAATTGTTGATGGTTTATCATTTTTTTGCGTGAAAAGTAATGGCTACAACAAATTGTTGATGGTTTATCATTTTTTGCGTGAAAAGTAATGGCTACAACAAATTGTTGATGGTTTATCATTTTTTGCGTGAAAAGTAATGGCAACAAAAAAACGGTGATGGTTTATCATATTTTTTGCGTGAAAAGTAATGGCAACAACAAATTGTTGATGGTTTATCATTTTTTGCGTAAAAGTAATGGCTACAACAAATTGTTGATGGTTTATCATTTTTTGCGTGAAAAGTAATGGCAACAACAAATCGGTGATGGTTTATCATTTTTTTTTGCGTGAAAAGTAATGGCTACAACAAATTGTTGATGGTTTATCAATTTTTTGCGTGAAAAGTAATGGCAACAACAAATCGGTGATGGTTTATCATTTTTTTTGCGTGAAAAGTAATGGTAACAACAAATCGGTGATGGTTTATCATTTTTTGCGTGAAAAATAACGCCTAAAACAGTTTATAATTTTTAGCGCGTGAAAAATAATACGGAAAACCGCCCTTCGACAAGCTAATTAACCGCCAACGAGAGAGAGAGGGGTTATCCTGCCCGTTCCCTATATCATACGATCAACGGTCGGTGGGCACGATCCGCGTGACATGGGCTAGACCAATCGGAGCGATGATGCACGTCCGCGAGAATTTGTGAAGAGAGAGGGCAAAGCCGAGTACTATCAAGAAACCAAGGGCACCTGAGTAGTAAATAGACTAAGGGATTCAAATATGAGATTTAAAAAATGGAAAATGCGTGTTTTGTACAATGAAACCCATCTTGGCCTACCTCAAACTATTTGCAATACCAATATACATCGAGTGTGAGAATTGTGGCCTCATTTAGACAAAGTATGATTTGGGGAAAGTCTGTTTTGGGAAGGGCTTATTGTGGAAAACCATGCACCTTCATAGCTACTAGGTGATTTGAGAAGTGGCAATTTGTGGTAAAACTTGATTTATCTATGATTTATCTATGATTTGAGAAGTGTCAATTTGTGGTAAAGACTCCATGAGTAAGTGCCACTCTTTTTAGGATTTTTTTGCACATTAAATGACTCATTTAACTAGTTAATCCCATTTGTTGACTCTCTGTTGACCAGCCACTTGAGGGTAAAACTGAGTATATTGCACTAGCCGAGTATTAGCACTCGAGGGGAAAATTGAGCACACAAAAAATGCTAGTATAAGACTCGAGGGTATACCCGAGTATATCTAAATTTCCGGGGTTAGACTCGAGGACACGTGCAATTGTTGACGCGTAGACGCGGGTCGCGGTGGAGAAGTCGAGACGTGCAATCGTGGACGCGTGTCGCGTTGCAGAAGTCCAAGACGTGCAGACGTGCACCTGTGCACGCGTAGGACGCGGGTCGCATTAACCACCCCTCGCCTTTATAGACGCCTCCTCCCACTGTCTCTGTCACTCTCACTCGCTCACGCATCGCCAACTCTCTCCCACGTCCCATCATCTTCTCCAAAGCAAAAACCCTCTCCCTCTCCCTCTTCCTCTTCCTCTTCCTCCGCCGGAGAGATGGACAAGGAGAATGCCAATCCCATCGTCGAGGTTGGCTCGAAGCGCGACGCCTCCATCTTCGGCCCCGTCCCCTCGACGGACGACGCCGCCGCCGCCGCCACCGCCGGTGCATCGGAGGCTGCTGCCGCCGGTGGCAGTCAGATCCCGGCGGGATGGGACCCCTACGACCCCGTGCCGTACGTCCCGCCCCCGAACCCCTACGACACCTCCTCGGAGGACCCATGGAACGAGGTAACTACGGTTTGCTTCCTTTTTTGTTCCCCATTCCTTTTTGAACCCTATTTTTGCTGGTGTAGATGGATCTGTAGATGGATGAGTATTGGGCTAATATTTGCGCCGATTTTATTCCATTTTGTTTTGATCACTTCTTGATTTGGGTTTCGGCTGTTCGGTTAATTTATGCAAGTAATATTGGATCTCAATCAGTTAATTTATGCAAGTAATCATGGGATCTCAAGCAGTTATTTTATGCACTAATCAAAAGATATCAACCGTTTAATTTTGCAAATAATCTCGAATGTGTTCAAGTTCAGATCTAGTTCAGATCTAGAATCTGTTTCTTTGCCTATGATGAATGGTTGGGCACAAATTTTTACGGGGAGGGTTCAGCGAACCATTGCTGTGTACAAATCTGTTGTGCATGAGCTTTAGTTCGCTTACCCCTTCCCCTGTAGATATATAATCATGTCCACTCTAACCGAGGCTGACTCTGTTTTTCTTAACTTTGTTATCATGTACGTTAGTCATCGTTGCAACTCATTCACTAGTTTTCGTTTGATATGGATCGGATGTACGGCAGCGACGTCGGCGGCGACGAAGAGCGGGAGGACGTCAAGACTCGCCGAGTGCTTTGCGGAGGCTGCAGGTCGGCCGATACATCTCCTACTTCGCCAAGGAGGTGTACAGGTGCCCCTTCCGCACCGGGAGACTCGGCGCCACGGACTTCAAGCGCCTCGTCACGCATGCCGAGAACATCGGCAACACCTTCCCCAAGGTCGGCACGACGGTGAACGTCCACTCCTTCCGCGCCAAGCACGGGCGCTCGGCATGCACCTCCGCAGCTTGCGGCGGGTGGAGATCTCCGCCGGGCGCATGCCTCCGCTCAAGCCCAAGGCTCCCAAGGGGAGCAAGAGCAACAAGTGGAGGGAGAGCCGGATGGGGTAGGCGGAGTCCTGGACGTGTCGCTGCTGCTGCTGCTCGCCTCCTAGTTTGTTGTTGGGATCCCTTTGTTGTTAGCTAGGGATCCCTTGTTGTTATGTTAGTATGATGGTGCTTGTGAAGAACTCGTTACTATGTTGGCTGCTGTGTATGCAGCCTATTATCTATCCATATTATCTAGGGATTATCTATCCCTAGTCTACTATATTTTGTTGGCCGTACTTAGTTTTCTTGATTTACTATGACTGTGAATTTATCGTACATTATCCTGGAGATTTGCTTCTAGATTTAACTACATACATATGAACCGGAGGGAGTACTAGATTTGCTGCCATATTGGGCAAACAACGAGGGCCAAAAGGCACAAATAATTGAAGAAAGTCGAAATGCAAGCTTCTCTAGATTTTATACTAATTTGGTGAAAAGGACGAGAGAGAAAGAGGGGAAAAAGGTGCACTTAATAGGGATGCCAATTTGGGGCCGAGAGAGACAGAACCCGGCTCCTGCTCACGTGCAACCAAACGCTTCTCGTCCTGTCCCACGCGGTCCCTTTCTACCAGCCCCACGCGACGCGGGCCCACACGACTCGGCCCCACAAGACGCGGCCCCACACGTGACGAACGGTCAACTAAACGGGAATCCTGCCGTCCGAGCCGCTTCGCGGGTTTCAAACAAGGGCTTGGGGAAAACTGAGGAAAAACTAAGGAGCTGGGGAAAACTGAGTACAACTAAGGACCGGAGGGCACGAAAATAGAAATCCCTTTGTTATTTGTACAGGCAGCATGGAGGTACCCCATTGTGTTATTCTTGGTTAAAACAATATGTGAAAGGTCTGTGATAATCTAAAGTTGAGTAATACGAGGTGTGGTTATCTAAGTGATGGGGCTTGAAGGCAATACTTACTTATAAGAAGTCAAACACATGAATCATAGGCGTCTGTATAACTAGGAGATACATGGTACCCCATCCTTATGAGTATTATTGACATGAACTCGCTTATCTCAAAACCTTGTTCTATGCTCTCTTTACCTTTTTGTTTTGTTGGAGATCTAGCACATATATATTCCCTACTTACTTTCTTGTGTTCAAGAGTCAAGATTATAAAAAGAATCAAAAGAGAGGAAAAAGAGTCTTCCAAACAATCTCTATAGGATTTTCCAAAGCATGCTTTATGATTCATAATACTTATCATTCATTTGCTTACAATGCTATTTACTATTATGCATGCTTTGTAGAATGTAAGAGTTATCACTTTATGATTGATTCATTTTACTTTCGTGAATCAACGTATATTGACCTAAAAACCACTATATATATGACCCCCGAGGGTTCTCTGGAGGAGAGCGCGGCAGAAACACAGAAACACAAAAATGGAGGCTGCAGCAGAGAAGATTGGAGGGGAAACTTTGCCGGTTCCACCGCCAGAGAGATCTCCACCTTCTCCAACGTCTTCATCATCATCACCCCCTGGAGATTGCAGTAGTTTGATCTATTTCTCTCATGTTCTTCATAGTTCTTAGTGTCATATGAGCTTCCCAACAAGATTATGGTCATATATGTAGTACCTATGTGGTGGATCTTTATTCTATGATATTATGCTATGATATTTGACTCTACTTTGTGTAAGATGTGTTGATATATGCATATTATGTACCCCGTTCTTAAGTATTTGTTATAATCCAACTTGTATGCAATAACGTGTGTGGGGTGTGATGTCTACGGGAGCTTCTATTCTTGTAGACAGTGTTGGGCCTCCAAGAGTAGAGGTTTGTAGAACAGCAACAAGTTTCCCTTAAGTGGATCACCCAAGGTTTATCGATCTCAGGGAGGAAGAGGTCAAAGATATCCCTCTCAAGCAACCCTGCAACCACAAAAGCAAGAAGTCTCTTGTGTCCCCAACACACCTAATACACTTGTCAGATGTATAGGTGCACTAGTTTGGCGAAGAGATAGTGAGATGCAAGTAATATGGATGAGTATGAGTGGTAATAGCAATCTGAATAAAATATGGCAGCGAGTAAACATGCAACAAAACAGTAAACAAACGGAGATTCGATGCTTGGAAGCAAGGCCTAGGGATCCCGCTTTCACTAGTGGACACTCTCAACAATGATCACATAATAGAACCACTCTACACCCTCTTGTTGGATGATGAACACCACTAATTGTGTAGGATTACACGAACCCTCAATGCCGGAGTTAACAAGCTCCACAATATTCAATGTTCATATTTAAATAACCTTAGAGTGCAAGATAGATCAACACAATCACACCAAGTACTAACATAGCATGCACACTGTCACCATCACACTATGAAGGAGGCATAGATCACATCAATACTTATCACATCAATAGTTAACTTCATAATCTACAAGAGATTACAATCATAACCCACGCCAAGTACTACACGATGCACACACTGTCACCATTACACCGTGCAGGAGGAATAGACTACTTTAATAACATCACTAGAGTAGCACATAGATGATATTCAACTAGATCACATAAAGAGAGAGATGAACCACATAGCTACGAGCGGAGCCCTCAGCCCGGGGGTGAATTACTCCCTCCTCATCATGGAGACAGCGATGGCGGTGAAGATGGCGGTGGAGACGGCGGTGGAGATGACTCCGGGGGCAATTCCCCGTCCCGGCAGGGTGCCGGAACAGAGACTTCTGTCCCCCGAATTGGAGTTTCGCAATGGCGGCGGCTCTGGATGGTTTTCTCTGGTTTCGTCGAACGTGGTCGAGGTTTTAGGTCAGGGACGACTAAATAGGCGAAGAGGCGGAGTCGGAGGGGCCACGGGGTGCCCACACACTAGGGGGGCGCGCCCCCCCTTGGGCCGCGCCGCCCTGTGGGGTGGGGCCCCCTGGCTCCCCTCTGGCCTTTCTCCGGTGCTCGGAAGCTTCCGGGAATTTTAAGATCTTCGGTGTTGATTTCGTCCGATTCCGAAAATATTTCTTTACTAGGATTTCTGAAACCAAAAACAGCAGAAAACAGCAACTGGCCTTTCAGCATCTCGTCAATAGGTTAGTTCCAGAAAACGCATAAAAACGATATAAAGTGTGAACAAAACATGTAGGTATTGTCATCGCATCTCTAAATAACCACAATAGCTAGTCTTCTTCAAGCCACATATTGACTATTTCTATTAAGGATTTTACCCCATGGTTATCGACATGAGCTTAGTGAATTCCTCCTTATCCCCCTCGTCCATGTGTTAAAGCACCGATACGGTAATGTCACTTCCCGCCGTTCACTCTACCACACTTCAAAGGGTAGTTCCCTCCTTGTCCAGTAAGGCAAATATTATGTGGCGCACTTCACTTAACATCAAGAGGAGAACTAACACACATTCATAGATCAAAGGTATAATACTTACGTATTTCACATCATAATATTACTAGGGTTTCTTCATATCTCCCCAAGAACAAAGGAAATACTCATACATGAAGGGCATCAATATCATGGAAAGTGTAAATCCTAATAGAGTTCGGATCACAACCAAGTAGACAAAGGGGGTCGGTGATGGAGACGTTGTTGATGATGATGATGATCATGATGATGATGATGATCATGATGGAGATTGATGTGTTTCCCTTGAAGATCCTAGCCTCATCATCATCTTCTGTGTTGGTGGAGATGGTGATGGAGGCGGCGGCGGTGGCGGAGCATCAGGGCTCTACCCCTTAGGGCGTGGATGAATGATGCCCTCCTCCTTGGCTCCTCCCCTCCTTAAATAGCACTCTGGAGGTCGGTTTCGTGAACCAACGGAGCCTGGGGCCAAATATGCCCATTGGGCCTTCATAAATGTTGTTTCGTTTGATGAAACGGACCCAACGGAGCCCGGTACGACCGTACGGTACGAGCAGGTCTGGCCGTACGATGGTCGCTAAAGTTACTCGATGCTTCCGTATTCTGGACGCCATTTCTTCATACGAACTCTGATTTGGGTGTTGTTCGGCTCGTTGAACTCGTATGGACGAGGGCTACAACACCATGAAATTAGATCTTAAATATAAGATGTTGGAAAAATATCACCTTTCCCACACCTCATATGGCTAAGTCAGGTGCTTGTAATTCTCCCATCTTGTACCCTCTTGGTTCCTTTTGCTCCATTTTTCCATGAATTCCAATAACACCTAAATACACATCTAATACAAGGGAAGCATAATAAAATCCTACTAAAAATACTAAATATGCGAAGCTCATATGGAAATGAACAAGAACTCGTAAGAATGCAAAATAGGCACATGTGTATCTAGCTGGAGCATGAAATGAGTAACAATATGAGTAATAGTATACTTAAAAACCTCGGTAAAATAGTGATAAATTTCGAGATATCACTATTCCAAGTATAATATATGTGTTATTCCTCCAACCATTTCAAAATATTCCTTTTTGCGTAATTTAAAGCACATAGGAAAGTAAGGTGTGGAAGGAAAACACCACTATGCATGTCATGTGTTTGACTGATTATGATTGATGAGCTAGGTTGGAACCATTCTTTAATGAGAAATACCTTTCAATATTGCACTTACATTTAAGTTGATCATCTTGTATCTAGTAACTGGTGGCCATCTCGGATGAAATAAAGGGGGTTATCAAATAAAGACTAGACTATGCATATAAGTTAGAGAAGTGCATTGGGAACTAACAGAAGCCATGCCTAATCATGGTGAAAGTTTCAGCACGAGCATCCTCAAATAGGAACAGTGGAAAAAAAGAGAGTGGAAAAAAGAAAGACAGAGACAAAATAGAGAGAAAAAAGTGACAGAGAGTTAGAGAGCATGCTCACAAGACTGTTGTCCTTCTTGTCCCATTTTGAATGGCTTAAGTTGAGACTCTAAGTTTCCTTTTGTTATTTGTACAGGCAGCATGGAGGTACCCCATTGTGTTATTCTTGGTTAAAACAATATGTGAAAGGTCTGTGATAATCTAAAGTTGAGTAATACGAGGTGTGGTTATCTAAGTGATGGGGCTTGAAGGCAATACTTACTTATAAGAAGTCAAACACATGAATCATAGGCGTCTGTATAACTAGGAGATACATGGTACCCCATCCTTATGAGTATTATTGACATGAACTGCTTATCTCAAAACCTTGTTCTATGCTCTCTTTACCTTTTTGTTTTGTTGGAGATCTAGCACATATATATTCCCTACTTACTTTCTTGTGTTCAAGAGTCAAGATTATAAAAAGAATCAAAAGAGAGGAAAAAGAGTCTTCCAAACAATCTCTATAGGATTTTCCAAAGCATGCTTTATGATTCATAATACTTATCATTCATTTGCTTACAATGCTATTTACTATTATGCATGCTTTGTAGAATGTAAGAGTTATCACTTTATGATTGATTCATTTTACTTTCGTGAATCAACGTATATTGACCTAAAAACCACTATATATATGACCCCCGAGGGTTCTGCGGAGGAGAGCGCGGCGAAACACGAAACACAAAAATGGAGGCTGCAGCAGAGAAGATTGGAGGGGAAACTCTGCCGGTTCCACCGCCAGAGAGATCTCCACCTTCTCCAACGTCTTCATCATCATCACCCCCTGGATATTGCATTAGTTTGATCTATTTCTCTCATGTTCTTCATAGTTCTTAGTGTCATATGAGCTTCCCAACAAGATTATGGTCATATATGTAGTACCTATGTGGTGGATCTTTATTCTATGATATTATGCTATGATATTTGACTCTACTTTGTGTAAGATGTGTTGATATATGCATATTATGTACCCCGTTCTTAAGTATTTGTTATAATCCAACTTGTATGCAATAACGTGTGTGGGGTGTGATGTCTACGGGAGCTTCTATTCTTGTAGACAGTGTTGGGCCTCCAAGAGTAGAGGTTTGTAGAACAGCAACAAGTTTCCCTTAAGTGGATCACCCAAGGTTTATCGATCTCAGGGAGGAAGAGGTCAAAGATATCCCTCTCAAGCAACCCCGCAACCACAAAAGCAAGAAGTCTCTTGTGTCCCCAACACACCTAATACACTTGTCAGATGTATAGGTGCACTAGTTTGGCGAAGAGATAGTGAGATGCAAGTAATATGGATGAGTATGAGTGGTAATAGCAATCTGAATAAAATATGGCAGCGAGTAAACATGCAACAAAACAAGTAAACAAACGGAGATTCGATGCTTGGAAGCAAGGCCTAGGGATCCCGCTTTCACTAGTGGACACTCTCAACAATGATCACATAATAGAACCACTCTACACCCTCTTGTTGGATGATGAACACCACTAAGCTGTGTAGGATTACACGAACCCTCAATGCCGGAGTTAACAAGCTCCACAATATTCAATGTTCATATTTAAATAACCTTAGAGTGCAAGATAGATCAACACAATCACACCAAGTACTAACATAGCATGCACACTGTCACCATCACACTATGAAGGAGGCATAGATCACATCAATACTTATCACATCAATAGTTAACTTCATAATCTACAAGAGATTACAATCATAACCCACACCAAGTACTACACGATGCACACACTGTCACCATTACACCGTGCAGGAGGAATAGACTACTTTAATAACATCACTAGAGTAGCACATAGATGATATTCAACTAGATCACATAAAGAGAGAGATGAACCACATAGCTACGGCGGAGCCCTCAGCCTCGGGGGTGGATTACTCCCTCCTCATCATGGAGACAGCGATGGCGGTGAAGATGGCGGTGGAGACGGCGGTGGAGATGACTCCGGGGGAAATTCCCCGTCCGGCAGGGTGCCGGAACAGAGACTTCTGTCCCCCGAATTGGAGTTTCGCGATGGCGGCGGCTCAGGATGGTTTTCTATGGTTTCGTCGAATGTGGTCGAGGTTTTAGGTCAGGGACGACTAAATAGGCGAAGAGGCGGAGTCGGAGGGGCCACGGGGTGCCCACACAGTAGGGGGGCGCGCCCCCCCTTGGGCCGTGCCGCCCTGTGGGGTGGGGCCCCCCTGGCTCCCCCTCGGCCTTTCTCCGGTGCTGCTGGAAGCTTCGGGAATTTTAAGATCTTCGGTGTTGATTTCGTCCGATTCCGAAAATATTTCTTTACTAGGATTTCGAAACCAAAAACAGCTAGAACAAGCAAGCGGCCTTTCGAGCATCTCGTCAATAGGTTAGTTCCGGAAAACGCATAAAAACGATATAAAGTGTGAACAAAACATGTAGGTATTGTCATAAAACAAGCATGGAACATCGAAATTATAGATACGTTGGAGACGTATCGGCATCCCTAAGCTTAGTTCCTACTCGTCCTCGAGTAGGTAAACGATAAAAGATAATTTCTGAAGTGACATGCTACCAACATAATCTTAATCATACTATTGTAAAGCATATGAGATGAATGCAGCGATTCAAAGCAATGTTAATGCAATGAGTAAACAATTGAACCATATAGCAAAGACTTTTCATGAATAGTACTTTCAAGACAAGCATCAATAATACTTGCATAAGAGTTACTCATAAAGCAATAAATTCAAAGTAAAAACATTGAAGAAACACAAAGGAGATAAAAGTTTCAGCGGTTGCTTTCAACTTTAACATGTATATCTCATGGATAATTGTCAACACAAAGCAATATAACAAGTGCAATAAGTAAACATGTAAGAATCAATGCACACAGTTGATACAAGTGTTTGCTTCTAAGATAGAAAGAATAGGCAAACTGACTCAACAATAAAGTAGAAGATAGGCCCTTCGCGAGAGGAAGCATTGATTACTATATTTGTGCTAGAGCTTTTCATTTTGAAAACAAGAAACAATTTTGTCAACGGTAGTAATAAAGTATATGAGTTATGTTTAAGACATCTTATAAGTTGCAAGCCTCATGCATCGTATACTAATAGTGCTCGCACCTTGTCCTAATTAGCTTGGGTTAACACGGATTATCATTGCATAGCATATGTTTCAACCAAGTGTCACAAAGGGGTACCTCTATGCCGCTTGTACAAAGGTCTAAGGAGAAAGCTCGCATTGGATTTCTCGCTTTTGATTATTCTCAACTTAGACATCCATACCGGGACAACATAGACAACGAGATAATGGACTCCTCTTTAATGCATAAGCATTTAACAAAAGTTATTATTCTCATAAGAGATTGAGGATTAGCTGTCCACACTCGAAACTTCCACCATGAATCATGGCTTTAGTTAGCGGCCCAATGTTCTTCTCTAACGGTATGCATACTCAAACCATTTGATTGTGAAAACCGCCCTTACTTCGGACAAGACGAACATGCATAGCAACTCACATGATATTCAACAAAGGTAAAAGAGTTGATGGCGTCCCCAGAAAACATGGTTACCGCACAACAAGCAACTTACTAAGAAATAAGACACATAAGTACATATTCTTCACCACGATAGTTTTTAAGCTATTTTGTCCCATGAGCTATATATTGCAAAGGTAAAGAATGGAAATTTTAAAGGTAGCACTCAAGTAATTTACTTTGGAATGGCGGAGAAATACCATGTGGTAGGTAGGTATGGTGGACACAAATGGCATAGTAATTGGCTCAAGGATTTGGATGCATGAGAAGAATTCCTCTCAATACAAGGCTAGCAAGGTTGTTTGAAGCAAACTCAAGTATAAAAGGTGCAGCAAAGCTCACATATGCACATATTGTAGCTATTATAAGACTTTACATTGTCTCCTTGTTGTTCAAAACACCTCAACCAGAAAATATCTAGACTCTAGAGATCAATCATGCAAACCAAATTTTACAAGCTCTATGTAGTTATTCATTAATAGGTGCAAAGTATATGATGCAAGAGCTTAATCATGAGCACAACAATTGCCAAGTATCAAGTTATTCAAGACATCATACCAATTACTACATGTAGCATTTCCCGTTTCCAACCATATAACAATTAACGAAGCGGTTTCAACCTTCGCCATGAAAATTAAAAGCTAAGAACACATGTGTTCATATGAACCAGCGGAGCGTGTCTCTCTCCCACACAAGCATGTATTTATTCAGAGAATGAAAATAACAAAGCAAAAATAAAAGCACACAGACGCTCCAAGTAAAGTACATAAGATGTGACCGAATAAAAATATAGTTTCAAGAGAAGAAACCTGATAATTTGTCGATGAAGAAGGGGATGCCTTGGGCATCCCCAAGCTTAGATGCTTGAGTCTTCTTGAAATATGCAGGGGTGAACCACCGGGACATCCCCAAGCTTAGAGCTTTCACTCTTCTTGATCATAGTATATCATCCTCCTCTCTTGACCCTTGAAAACTTCCTCCACACCAAACTCGAAACAAACTCATTAGAGGGTTAGTGCATAATAAAAAAATTCACATGTTAAGAGGTGACACAATCATTCTTAACACTTCTGTACATTGCCCAAAGCTACTGGAAGGTAATAGAACAAAGAAATCCATCCAACACAGCGAAAGAGGCAATGCGAAATAAAAGGCAGAATTTGTCAAAACAGAACAGTCCGTAAAGACGAATTTTAAAGAGGCACCAGACTTGCTAAAATGAAAATGCTCAAATTGAATGAAAGTTGCGTACATATCTGAGGATCACTCACGTAAATTGGCATAATTTTCTGAGTTACCTACAGAGAATTAGGCCCAGATTCGTGACAGCAAGAAATGCGTTTACGCGCAGCAATCCAAATCTAGTATGAACCTTACTATCAAAGACTTTAATTGGCACAACAATGCAACAAAACTAAGATAAGGAGAGGTTGCTACAGTAGTAACAACTTCCAAGACTCAAATACAAAATAAAAGTACTGTAGCAAAATAAACACACGGGTTATCTCCCAAGAAGTTCTTTCTTTATAGCCATTAAGATGGGCTCAACAGTTTTAATGATGCACTCGCAAGAAATAGTATTTGAAGCAAAAGAGAGCATCAAGAGGCAAATTCAAAACAAATTCAAGCCTAAAATGCTTCCTATGAAAAGGAATCTTGTACACAAATGAATTCATGAAGAACAAAGTGACAAGCATAAGAGGATAAAACACGAGTAACTTCAAGATTCTCAACATAAAGAGGGGAAACTTAATATTATTAAGATGCATATACCCATGTTTCCCTCTCTCATAATAACTTTCAGTAGAATCATTGATGAAATCCACAATATACCCATCACTTAAAACATTCTTATCATGGTTCATATGCATAGAAGTATCATTAATTTTGGCATAAGAAGAATTCTTCTCATTAATAGTAATTGGAGCAGGATTATTATCAAGAATTTGAACATGGTAAACAAGTTGCATATTAAGGGAATCGTTTTTGGCAATCCAATCATAACTATGACAAATTTCATAAGGATAGTTATAACCTATATCATAGCATTCTTTATAATAATCATTAAAGGTCGGAGGCACAGTGTCATCATAAGAAATAGAATAGTTATCTTTCACGGTCGGTTTATATCGTGACCATACCATCATTGTTATTAGAAGGAGATGTATCAAACACATAATGATCAGTAGCAAAAGGATTTTCAAACACCTCTTCCCCAAGCTTAGAGCTTTCTATATCATTATGGGAGGAAGCATGGATAGCTACCGATACTATGGCAATTATTATCATCATCATTTTTAGAATTAGTTTCCCAGAGATTTGCAATATCAAAAGTAGTGTGCTCATTCAAATCATGATCAATAATGTATGTAAAGGGCATAGGAAGATCATTGTATTCAGATTCATTATCATAATAATCATTAGGAGCAACATACTTACGGTTACCTAGCGTTATCTCATTCACGCGGGGATATGCCGTTACCTCTTTCTCTTTATTCTCCTTCTTCTTCTTCTTCTTCTTCTTCTTCTTCTTCGTTCCCTTCTTCTTCTTCTTCTTCTTCTTCTCCTCCTTCTCCTCGTTCCCTTCTTTAGGAGGAAGAGGCTTGAAGGGTGGCTTGTCCGCATAACCTGATTTACTTTCAGAAACAATAGAAGAAACTTGGGAGGATTCCTCCTTTTCATTAATTAGTTCAAAACACACAGCGGTCCTATCATATTTTGGCAAGGTGTCATCTTCTAAAATATTTTGTATGTAAGTATTTGTATGGCTATTATCAATGCAATAAGAAAAACACCCATGTAGGACATCATCAATATCAAGATCATTAATATCTAACAAAGAAATTTTCCTTGCTAACTCTTCACACCACAAAAATAAAGTGAGTTCATCATGCTGATTAGGAGTAATTTCATCATCACAATACAAATTTGCAGCACTCATTGGGTTCAAATTATCATTGGTGGAGCATTGAAAATTAAAATGACCCACTTCATGGCAAACTTCACAAATAAAAGGATAGAGGGCACAAACTTTTTTACCAAGATCATCTAGAGCCCTAGCCCACTCTCTAGTTTTTTCATTAATATGATGGATACAATATTCATCTTTGATTTGATTAATTCCACAAGGTCTATGCATTCCACAAAAATTAACATGCTTATAGGAAATAGCATTCTTAGGAGTTTGAGCATGCTTATTGCAATCATTAACAACAATTTCATCCTTCATGCAAGCCTCTTTAAAAGGTTCATGATACTTATCAAAATTATTTTTAGGCAATTCAAAATGAGAAGCAAAGGCTTTATAAAGATTTGCAGCAACTTGAGAGTCAAGACCATAAGTAGCACTCATATCTCGAAATTTATCGGTATCCATAAAAGCTTCAATGCATTCATAATCATAATTTATACCCGACTCTTCACCTTTGTTGTTCTCCCATCCTTCAAGCATTCTCCTCAATCCGATCAAGAAGTTCCCACCTAGCTTCAACCTCCTTGCTTGTGAAAGATCCCTCCGAACGAGGCATCCAGATAGTCCTTGTGTTGTCCTGAAAGCCTCGCATAAAAATTGTTAACAATAACATTACGGGGAAGCTCATGAATGGGACATTTGAGCATTAGTGACTTCAATCTCCCCCATGCTTGAGAAATACTCTCTCCATCACGAGGATAAAAGTTATAAATATAATTCCTATCAATATGCACTTCATGAGGAGGATAAAATTTAGAATAAAAGAGAGGTACAATTTCCTCCCAACCAAGACAATGACTATTCTTCAACAATTTATACCAATGCGCCGCTTTACCAGACAGCGAAAAAGAGAATAGCTTCTTCCTCACTTCATCCATAGAGATACCTGCACACTTGAATAACCCGCATAATTCATGCAAAAACAGTAAATGATCTCCGGGATGGACAGTTCCATCCCCTTCATAGCGGTTATCAATAACACGTTCAATAATTTTCATGGGTATCTTGAAAGCAGTACTTGCAGTTGGTGGACAAGCATCATTAAAGTTATCGCATATGGGAGATAAAGCACTATCAGAACAAATTTTCTCCCCTAAAGATGGGAAACTAAAAAGATCACAGAAACTAGCTTCCCCAAGCTTAGACTTATCCATAGCATTAGCAGTGATTGCGTTCATACCAATAACATTGCTACTAGCATGCAAATGAGGTTCCATAGGTTCTTTAATTTTCGCATCACACAATTCATGTCTTAACTTAGGAAATAAAATAAGAAGCTCATTGTTGTCCATTATGCCTTACTAGTGTAAAACAAGAAACAAAAAGATGCAATTGCAGGATCTAAAGGAAATAGCTTCGAACACTCACACAATGGCGCCAGAAAAGTACTTTTACCTGGGACCGGAGTATGAGTGCCTTTTACCTTTCCTCCCGGCAACGGCGCCGGAAAAGTGGCTAGTTGCCGGGGTCCGTGTGTGTGTGCCGTTTACCTTTCCTCCCCGGCAACGGCGCCGGAAAAGTGCTTGATGTCTACGGGAGCTTCTATTCTTGTAGACAGTGTTGGGCCTCCAAGAGCGAGAGGTTTGTAGAACAGCGAGCAAGTTTCCCTTAAGTGGATCACCCAAGGTTTATCGATCTCGGGGAGGAAGAGGTCAAAGATATCCCTCTCAAGCAACCACTGCAACCACAAAGCAAGAAGTCTCTTGTGTCCCCAACACACCTAATACACTTGTCGGATGTATAGGTGCACTAGTTCGGCGAAGAGATAGTGAGATGCAAGTAATATGGATGAGTATGAGTGGTAATAGCAATCTGAATAAAATATGGCAGCGAGTAAACATGCAACAAAACAGTAAACAAACGGAGATTCGATGCTTGGAAGCAAGGCATAGGGATCCCGCTTTCACTAGTGGACACTCTCAACAATGATCACATAATAGAACCACTCTACACCCTCTTGTTGGATGATGAACACCACTAACTGTGTAGGATTACACGAACCCTCAATGCCGGAGTTAACAAGCTCCACAATATTCAATGTTCATATTTAAATAACCTTAGAGGCAAGATAGATCAACACAATCACACCAAGTACTAACATAGCATGCACACTGTCACCATCACACTATGAAGGAGGCATAGATCACATCAATACTTATCATAGCAATAGTTAACTTCATAATCTACAAGAGATTACAATCATAACCCACGCCAAGTACTACACGATGCACACACTTGTCACCATTACACCGTGCGGGAGGAATAGACTACTTTAATAACATCACTAGAGTAGCACATAGATGATATTCAACTAGATCACATAAAGAGAGAGATGAACCACATAGCTACGAGCGGAGCCCTCGGCCCGGGGGTGAATTACTCCCTCCTCATCATGGAGACGACGATGGCGGTGAAGATGGCGGTGGAGACGGCGGTGGAGATGACTCCGGGGGCAATTCCCCGTCCCGGCAGGGTGCCGGAACAGAGACTTCGTCCCCCGAGTTGGAGTTTCGCAATGGCGGCGGCTCCGGATGGTTTTCTCCGGTTTCGTCGAACGTGGTCGAGGTTTTAGGTCGGGGACGACTAAATAGGCGAAGAGGCGGAGTCGGAGGGGCCACGGGGTGCCCACACACTAGGGGCGCGCGCCCCCTTGGGCCGCGCCGCCCGTGGGGTGGGGCCCCACGGCTCCCCTCGGCCTTTCTCCGGTGCTCCGGAAGCTTCGGGAATTTTAAGATCTTCGGTGTTGATTTCGTTCGATTCCGAAAATATTTCTTTACTAGGATTTCGAAACCAAAAACAGCGAGAAACAAGCAACTGGCCTTTCGGCATCTCGTCAATAGGTTAGTTCCAGAAAACGCATAAAACGATATAAAGTGTGAACAAAACATGTAGGTATTGTCATAAAACAAGCATGGAACATCAGAAATTATAGATACGTTGGAGACGTATCAGGGTGATGTGTGTTAGATGGAATAGCATGGTTTTAGTGATGTGATAGTGACAACAAATTGATGATCTATTATGGCTTTGCCTTTTCTTTTCCTATCTCACTAGGGATAAAGTGAATGCATGTGCTATATATGTTTGTCACGTGACAAAAGTGATGATCTTGTTTATTCAAGGTAACATATTTGATATTCAAACATCATGTCAAAGTACTTATATATAGCTATACTCTGTTAATTCTTAATACAAGATTGCATGGACTTTATCATGTCTTGTGGTATAAGAGAGATGTGTTGCATCATCTCTATGTTAGGACGTGATGCCCATATAAATGTGTATCTTACACATTTTGAAGTTATATTCTTTATATTGATTAATTGTAATTGTCCACTATAACTTAAAAGAAAGAATAACCAAGTGAACCCATGAACCCCGGTCCAATTTTCATCATAAAAAACACCTTTCCAGTGCATTTATCTTACTTTTTGTTTGAAGAACTATTTTTATCCGTAAATATAAAAAATTAGTTATCTTATTTGCACTCCAAACCCCAAACAAACAAACCTTTACTGTTTTTACTTAGTTTACTTTACTTATTTATTTAATTTACTTTAGTTGCTACTCTATTTTACTTCTACTTACACGAAACCTTGTACTTGACAACCACACAAAAGAGCTAGGGACACAAGGCTTTATTTTATTTTGCAGGATTTGTAGAAGAAGAGAGGAAGAGGTACCTCTTTACTCCATTCCCCGAGAATTCGATATAACCCTCGAGTCACCCTTGTGGGAAAAATACTCTGCTGACATAACACTCTGCACTTGGAGTCCCAAGGTCATCGCAACTTGATAATCTTGTTTGTTCAAAGTAGCATATTTGTGATTCAAACATTATGTCAAATTACTTAGGGCTTTACTTTGTTGATTCCAATTCAGGATTGCTTGGAGTTTTTCCTTTCTTGAGGAGTGTAAGAGATATGTGTTGCATCAATATCTATGTTAGGACGTAATGCCTACATGAATGCTTATTAAACACATGTTAAAATTCCACCAATATTATGTCTTTGATGAATTGTTTGTGTCCACTACAACTTAAAAAGAGAGTAGACAAGTGAACCCATGAACCTCGGTCCATTTTAAATCATTAGAAACACCTTTCCTACACAATTATCACACTTAATATTTTCTTCAATTTATTAATCCGAAAATACAAAAATACAAACACATAAAACCCCAAAACAACTATCTCTTCGTTGCCTTTATCTTGATTGCTTAGTTTACTTGCTTTATTTTACTTTGCTTTATATTTATATTTCATATTACTAATATGAAACCTTGTGTTTGACAACCACACGGTGAAGTTGGGGACACAAGACAAAAACTTTGCTTTGCAGGTTGCTAGAAGAGGAGAAGAAGAAATCAGCCTCTAGCCAACTCCCCGAGAGTTCGATATAAACCTTCGAGTCACCCTTGTGGGGAAAAGACACTTTCTACAACACTCTGTACTTGGAGTCCCAAGGAGTTGGTAAACATGAAGTTGTTGCCATCAGCAACATCATCGGCCTCTTCCTCCAGCTTTTTTTTCGAAATGGGGGAAATATCGCCCCAGCTTCTGCATCCAAAGGATGCACACGGCTTTTTTTATTAGATTATTCACGAAACCTTACAAGAAAAAATACAAAAGATCAAACTCGAAGCAACCTTACTATACCTACAGTGGGATGAAGAGGGTGACAATACACCAACTCAAATCATTCAAAACTAAATGCCTTCTCAGACCGCCCAATAGCAGGTGAGAAACACATTCAGTCAAGCAGACTCTCAGCGCACACCAATGCACATGCCACAGGAGTTGCTCCCGCCGTCTTCCTCGACTCCATCTTCAAGAGAGATCAACGCATTAACCTTGCAAGACCTGCCGTCGATGCCACCATGACGCCAGACGGCTCCACCCTCCTGCACGTATACATCATCCCGCATCTGTCGTCGATACCCTGCAGCACCATGCCACTGAGACTCAGCACCAACAATGTGGTATATGAACACCACTCCACCTAAGTCCGCCAACATCCAGCAGCTGCTCCAAAAACGATGCCCCAAGAGGTAGAACGACGCAGGACGCGCCGCCATCGTCCGATCCGGGAGACCCGGACCTAGGGTTTCCCCCGGAGCAGCACGAGTGAGAAACCGCAGACTGCGTCGACGATGCCTTCAAGAAGGTTGCGGCCGACACGTCGCCATCATCCGCCAACCGAGGTCGGAGCACGGTTTTCACCGGCAGCCGCGCATCCCCAACTCGCCGAGTGTAGTGCCAAGACGGGCAAAGATGACGCCTTTGACAAGGTAACGACGTCGACCGACGCCGCCATCATCCGCCAAGACCGAGGTCGAGGCTCATTTTTCACCGGCCGCCATGACACCCCGGACTAGATCACCATCGCCGAAAACCTGTATGAGACCCATGATCCCCCACACAGGACTACCAGCCTGGCCGACCACCTCCGACGAAGAAGAAGGCCGCCTCCTCCATCGAACCCGAGGTTGCTGCCCCGGGCGTCCTCGAACCGCGGGAGAAACCCAAGGTCACCACCCCGCACCGGCGAGAAGCGGAGGGGATGGCGCAAACCGTCCCACCACCAGCCACCACCGGTGTGCCACGGACGGGAGGCAGGGGAGGTCGCAGCACTCTGGCCGCTGCCACGCCCCAAGGTCTTTGCCCCGCCGCCGCCACGCCCCGACGTCTTTGCCCCGGCGGCGCTGCCGGCGGCGGCGGCGGCGACGTGAGGAGGAGGATTGGGGTTGGGGGCGGCTAGGGTTGGGAGGGGTTGGGAGGATTTTTGGGCGGCTAGGGTTGGGAGGGGTCGCTCATTCGGTCCAGCTGAGCGGTGACCATCTCCCCGTTGTCTATATCCATGCCCAGGCAAAACACCTAACACCTCGCGGGCAGGATGGCTGCGAGTCTGCGAGGTCCCCGAAACTGTTGGTGGATGCCTTTGGACGATCGACGGCGAAGCAGATCTGGGTGGTGTTTGTTCGGTGGCCTGGCCTTCTCCGACTGTGGGAAATGGCGGAGGCGGAGAGGGGTGACGCTGCCGTCGATTTGGCAGGGTGAGCGAGGAGAGGGACGAAATATGGGTTCTTTTCTCTACCATCACCACCATGGCGGGGTGAGCGTCGGATGGAAAACGGCATTGCTGAGTGTGTGTGTGTGTGTGGGGGGGGGGGGGGCTCTTATTCTTGATCGTTACTAGTAATACGACATCCTCTGTTTTCTTACAACTGCGTGTTCACTATATATGGACACATGAACTAAAATAAAATTATGTATGAAACACATATCAGTGGCTAGAACGCTTGATAGACAGATATGTTCATCAAGATGTTCTGCATCATCCGGCAGAAATAAATCGGTAAAGCAGAGAGGGGGGCGGGCGATGGATGGGAAAAGAAAGCGAGGAGGCTGGAGGAGTCCCTCTCTGTATCTTTCCAGCCTTTTCTTTTTCATTTCGAAATTGACTAGCACTCGACACGCCCGGGGCCAGTAGCAAATTGACCCTTGGCAAATTTCATGTGCCTTAAAACGGGCGCCCGTATGTCACATTCCATACCATTCCTCCTTTTTATTGTTGGAAAAAAAAGACAGGAAAAGAAATATAGCTAGCTGTCACTCTCCGCTTAGGTTATTTCTTTTAGAATTTTCTCCAACCGATCGAGCAAAGAAATTCGCGGCTCCATTACGTACGCACGCTCGCGTACGTGGAGAAACCCTGAACCCTCGATCTCTTGCTTCAAATTCACAATGCAGCTTGCATGCCGGCCTAATTAATCCGTCTCCCTAACAGCCCGTGCGAACTAACTAATTAAAAGAACCGAGCGTTTTTTCATATTGCCCATTTCCGTGTTGACTCGATGAAGTTGCTAAACGTGCTGTTAAGCCTTTAAATCCCTAGCTTCATCTTGTTGCGCTAACAGTAGAGCAATTAAGAGGCAGTTGGGAAAGATGGAGTACGAGAGAGACAGCTTGATCACAAACACAACGGAGGAATTTGAAGAGACGCCCGTGTCGCTTCTAGGGTTGGCTCCGGTGAAACCCTAGCTGCCGCCACCCCCACCTTCCCTACCTTCAGCGGACATCGGAGGAAGCCGGTGGGGAAAGCTGCATGTGGAGGATGGTGAACCTTCCTCTCCTTTCCCCTCCTCGTGCCGGGGACCTCGGGTCGAGTGCGGCGGTTGGTCCCTAGATGGCGGACGTGTGAGGCGGAGTTGGATCTCCGGGGTGATGGCCCTAGGTAGTGGTTGATGGGCGAACACGGTTGCCCACCCCCACGCCCGACAGTCTACTCGATGATGCCTTATGGCATAGGAGTGGCGTGACGTGGTGGACGGCGTGGTCACCTCCCCGGCCAAATCAACGGCATGCAACACATCCCTTGAGGCTTCTTCGCGGGATGGAAGCAAGCCAATTGGCCGGTGAGAGTCAGGCGTCGATGCGGTCGAAGCCGATGATGGTAGCGATCTCGGGCGTTGTTATCTTGTTGGAGGTATCGTTGCTACGATCTCCTGCCTCCGGCCAAGATGTTCTAGGGAAACCCTAGATCTGGGTCTCCACGATCGGACGATGACAACACTTTCAGTGTCTCTTTCCCTTTTTGGGGCATCATATTGGAACAAGTGATGCCTAGAAGGGTCTGCTGGTGGGGCGGTGTTTCATCTACCGGGTCGACGGTGGCGGGTCTCGATGACATGGTTTAGCAAGGTCTCAGTGGCAGGAGCTTGATGATGCATATGCACAGTGTGGTGGCAATGTCTAGCGTCATGGCGGCATCGACGGCGGGCCTGGCAATGTCAATGCTTTTGATCCATGTCATGAAGATGGGTCGGCAGAGACTACATCGCCGACTCCTCGAGCGTGTGCAACAGTGTGTGATAAGGGTCTGTTGTACCTGTACCGATTTCTGCTCCCAGATCGGTGTTTGACGGTGTTGTGGATATACGAAATGGTTATATATGTGATGTGGTTGTATATACTCATGGAATATGGTGGCCCACAAGAGGTGAGGCTGTAAAGCCAACTAGGAGGTCTGTCTGCCAAGGGCCAAGATGGAGGCCCAACAGAATGGGAGCCAAAGATGGAGTCCGGCTAAAATAGTCCAAGACGGTGTAGGCTAAGGCAAATCAGGAACTTGGAAAACACGACTTGGACCATGTGCCGCCTTAGGACTTAGTATAATTGTCGGTGGAGACTTCCGTGAAAACCCTAAGCCCGTCGCAGTATATATAATTCGGCCCCGGGTAGCCTAAGGGCAGAATGAATATGATCATTGTAACATATGCACTTGTTCCATTATAGTGATTTATAGCAGGAGTACGGACCCTCCACCGACGTGGTCCCGAACCTGGGTAGAGTGTGAGTATCACTGTCCCGATCTTTATGTCGCCTAGCACCCTATATATCCATACGTCGTAAGGTACCACCTACGGTGTGCATGTTGACAATACCACAACAAACGGTTTGGTGAGACATCCGGGTTTAAGATGGCATGTGTCCGTCTGAGGTCAGGGCGCATGACCCCAACACGATCACCCCCTCAGCGAGCTTGTAGGTGACGCGACCCGATCAGTAAGATGATGTGTGTCCATGTGATATCAGGAGAGGAGCAATTTCCTTAATGCATGTTCAACCTTGTAGCCTTTGCCAGTTGAAATTATACTTCATTGTTGCACTATTATCCTCATTGAGCCTACAAATACTACTCCCTCCGACCCGTATTATGCATGGGCGGATCCAACAGGGTGTAAGGGTGGGGCGTTCAGCCCGTTAGCCCACATAGATTTCATCTGGACGAAAAAAATCTCATTAATTAGGATTAGCCCACGCAGTGAAAAACCTACCCACGTTCCACGATTGCACTGCTTCCATCAAATCCCAATACCCCAAGTTGACTCTCGACCTATCTCGGAGTCTCGTCGCCTGATCTGATTGATGGCGCTAGAAAAAAAAAGAACAAAGAACTAGATGGCGAGGCATCACACGGTTAAGGAAGGGTGATGGTAGGCAGGTGCATTATTCTGCAGCCACAGTCTGCAGCCACGGGCGCAGCGAGCTATGCCGCCGGCCGCCGGGCGACGGGCGCGACATACGCATTCAAGGGACACACTACCGACACACAGTTTCCTCGCATCTTCTAATCTTTGAGCCCTTTCTTTGGTCAGGTGAGGTGCTAGGTTCTACCCCCATGCCTCTCTTCTTTTTTAATCGTGGGCTGCTTTTTCATGGTAGAATTAAGACATCAATTCGTTAGGGACTAATTAGACAACTGATAGATTCCTTTGTATTTTTGCATCGTTAAACTGTTGAAAAATGAAGAGGAACGGATGCATTGCATCTCTTTTCGAAAACATGTATTTTGTGAACCATTTATCAAATATAGCATATGAATAAAAATGTTTGCGAGGATTGTTTTTAAATTAAAATACAACAAACAATAAAACAAGTAAACAAATATAATAAATAGGACTAGATGCTAGATAAAGGTGCCACGGTATTTCCTTTGATCCTCCACAAATGCTCAACGAGATCAGCTTGAAATTATTCATGAACATTGCTGTCACGGATCTCTGCGTTCATGGTGAGGAAATCGACAGAAACTCGCAGAGCAACTCACGATCAACCTCCGCAAGAGGGCCCTCACACTCATAGGGACCAACATGTGTCCCGGCATGATTCTTGCGGTCATCCTTGATGATCATGTTGTGCATGATCACACAAGCCTCGCATCACCTCCCACATTTGGTCGTGAGACCGACTTAGAGCAGTGGTACCGGACAATGGCAAATTGTGCTTGAAGCACACCAAATGCCCGCTCGACATCCTTCCTCGGCAAGTCGTCGAGCACCTTCGTGCGCGGAGGCGGGGCGGATTTGACGCCGCGTTCGGGACGCGATGGCCAAGCGGCGGCGGCGAACGACCGGCGGGAGCGCTAGTCGCGGCGACGGCGCCGAATCTCGAAGAGATCGAACGCTCAAACGGCCGGCAAATCCAGGCGGCGGCGAGGGGCGGGAGGCGCGGGAAGGAAGGAGCGACGAGAAAAAGGCGTGAATCAACGGTTTATGCAACACGCCGCCGACATGTGGAGCCCGCGTTGCTGCGCGTCGCTGCTCGTTGTGTCTAGCGTGCCGGAGCGTCCCTCGTTGGACGGGACGAGCTCGGACGCCAGGACACCATATCGGGACGCTACTGGACAAAATTGGGCTTGAAAACGCTGGCGGAACCGCTTTTGGTCCGGCAGCATCTCTAAATCGCTTTGAACGCTTTGGTGACTCGACTGAAGATGCTCTTGAAAGAGAAGATAAGGTGGCTGGCCGGCGTGAGCCCCAGCCAGGGCCGGAGAAGGCTTGCTTCTACCTCGAGCGCGTGCTGCTTTCTTTTGCCGGTCTGTCTTTATCGCGTCGCCGCGGCCGTCAGATGCGGATCGTGCGGCGGACGTGGCGGTGGTCCAGCGAGCCACATGAGCGGGCCTTGTCGGCCGCTGGCAGCGGGTGAGCGCCCGTTTGCTTCCAGTGGCGTCCCGATCAATAATTGGGCCGCTGTGATTTGGACCCGGCACCAAACTCGATCCTAGTCGCGCACAGTGATCATGCATGCGGCTATCTTCCCGCCCGTGGCGTGGGCCCCACAAGACCGAGATGATCCGCCATGGCTACCAGCTTAGCGCTGCCTTCGTCTCCGACTGATCGCAAGAGTAATCTGGCTCTTCAAATCAAGAGCGCTTTTTGGTTATTCCTCTTTCTCGTCGCCCTTTCACACGGGGACCTCCTGTTGCTTTCTTTTCTTTTCTTTCTCTTTTCCTTTCTTTCCTTTCCCGCGTTACTTTATAAATTGATTCCCCTCTCCCAATGAAATGACCCTGGGATGTAAATTCGGCTGCTTGACTTGAGGGGAGCAGCGTGTAATTCACTGTTGTGTGTCATCTCCCTGTTTCTTGCAGCCGATGAGAATTTATCTGGACCCAATCTTCTGTAAAACATGACAGTCATGGAGACGATTTTCAGAGCTGATTGGCCTGAAAACGAGAGGAGACAATTCCCACGCTGAAAAGTACTCGTAAAACTTTTAGCACCTACATCGACTAGTGGTGCACACCTATATGTGAGAGATGGTGACTACTACCAGTACTGTCGCGATGGCTTGTCCAAACCAAAGAACACAGTCACGCATCGATCCGGTCGAGCTGATGCGCCTGTTCTCTCAGTGAAGTGAAAACTGTAGCTAGATTGGCGGCAGAGGGCATGATATTTTTTGTGGTTGACCCTGCCGCGGCGGCAGGCAGAGGAAGAAGAAGAAAGAAGGAAGGATAGATTCTGTGAAACAGCAGCAGCAGGTCCAATCAGCTCGGCATCTATGAATGGCAGTCTGAGGATTCATTTAAGGAGGAGAGAGATCGAGCGATCCGTTCCTACGAGGCTACGAGCTGAAAGTTACTAGTTGGCGCTAAAAGGCAACAGTGCGGCTTGACGGAGGCAGTGCGGTCGCTCGCGGCCGAATGAGATGCCCTCCCGGCATGGGCACGCATTCTGATTCAAGTACTCGGATTGGTACGCATATGGAGCCTAGCTAGCTTCGCCTGATGTTTACCATCTCGTTGACTTGGGTCTTCAGGGTGCCATCACCTCTTGAGGACGCCTGATTTGACGATTAAAATTAGAGAACAATCCATCTCGATCACCAACACAAAAGCATTCATAAGTTGACACCTAGCTAGGGACAAGTAGTATATATTAGTAGGAATATTCAACATCTACTAATAACAAGATTAAAAAAATGACACACGTTTCTATATGTTTTTCTTGTAAGAACAAGAAAGCGTGACGTGTGGTTTTATGGCTGGCCCTATAATTTCGCCAAGAGGAGCAGGAAATAGAGAAGAGAAAAAATGAAGAGAAGAGGACCACAGGGCCAACAGCATCCAAGAGCGTTGCCCACCACTGTCCTTTGATGCGCCCCGGCCGATCACGTGAGGAGCCGCATTCCCCGCGTGCGCGTATAGGCCTCCATCACCGTCAGCATCGGCTCAGCTCTCCCCGCTCTTTCAAGCAACCAATTAACCTGCCCCTTAATCAAGCCTGCCGTTGGTCAGCTCAACCAGCACTCGCTCAATCACTCACCTGATATTCCCAGCTTTAGACGGTGTCCAGCTCCATGGACGGGTCGGGTAGGTCCCAACCAGAAACCTTGAGGGATCCAACCAGAATCGAGAGCTCGAATTGAACAATCACATATGCAGCCTAGATTTTGTTTTATTTTAGTTTAATCCAACCAACCTTCAAAACGTATGTTTACCTCTGTAAGACTAGTCACAATGGGAAGTATCATGCACTAGTATCATGCACATGGTACTAGTTTATGATACTACACCCACAATGCATAGTATCATAAGATAGTATCATAGTATCATTATATTTAATGTTTTGCAGAATCTCAATGCAAATGTATGTACATGATGTGTTTGCCATTAAGTTTTCTAGTTTTACGTGCTATGATATTGTATCATATCATGATACTGTTAGGGAATATGCTTCTGGTATTACCAGGGGGCCAAAGGCCACAATATATAGTACATGTACATGTGCAAATATGTAGGAAGCCCCCTAACATATGGGGAAACTACAATATACAGATATATACTCTAACACCCCCCCGCAAACTCATGGTGGATCCACAACACTGAGTTTGGAGAGTAAAAAGTCATGTTGCGCTCGAGTTTGTGCCTTTGTAAAGAAATCCGCCAACCGCAAATCTGAAGGCACATAATAAACCGCAACAACCTCATCACCGCACTCGAGCACGTGTATAAAAAGCATCAACACCAATATGCTTGGTCAGCTCATGCTTGACCGAATCACGTGCAATATTGATAGCACATGTACTGTCAGACAAAAGTGGAGTGGGTGTCGTAACAGAGACCCCAAAATCTGCAAGCAACCACCGTAACCAGGTCACCTCAGCAATCAACAAAGCCATAGCCCGCAGCTCGGCCTCAACACTCGAACGAGAAACCGCTACATGTTTCTTCGTCTTCCAAGCAACAAGCGAACCACCAAGAAACACACGAGTAAGCGAAAGTGAACGACGATCCGTAGGATCACTCGCCCACGTAGCATCCGAGTAGCACTCGGAGCCGGAGAGAGCTAGAACGAGGAAAGAAAAGGCGATGAGTGATCGTGCCACGAAGGTAACGAAGAACACGGAGGAGATAACTCGTAGTGAACAAGTGGTAGGAGCTGAGACAAGCCGACTCGTGAATATGAACAGGATAAGAAATATCGGGACGAGTGACGAGCAAGATAAACAAGACTCCCAACAAGATGACGATAACGTGTGGGATCGTGAAGAGGATCACCATCGGTAGGACGAAGCTTAACATTAAGCTCCATAGGAGTATCAACCGTGCGCTCATCCCCAAGAGCAGCACGAGCAAGAAGATCCTCGAATGTACTTCTCCCGAGAGATAGAAAAGCCATCGAAGTGGAGGAAACCTCAATCCCAAGAAAATAACGAAGAGGACCAAGATCGGTCATGAGAAACCGATCACGAAGACGAGCCTTTACAAAGGCAATATACTCAGGATCATCACCGCAATGATCATATCATCAACATAGAGAAGGAGAAGGGTGCGTCCACGAGGAGAAGTGTGAACGAAAAGTGCCGGATCATGAAGACTAGGAGAGAAACCAAGCAGCAGTCACCACAGAGGCAAAGCGCTCAAACCAGGCACGAGGGCCTGTTTGAGACCGTAGAGAGAACGTCGAAGACGACAAACCATCCCATCGGGAACAGAATACCCAGGAGGAGGTCGCATGTAAACCTCCTCACTCAACTCGCCATTAAGAAAAGCATTCTGAACATCAAGCCGGGAGACAGGATCAGCGGCGAACGCAGGCAACGAAGAAGAAGGGTACCGATACGTCCAAAACGTATCTACTTTCCCGAACACTTTTGCTATTGTTTTGCCTCTAATTTGTGTATTTTGGATGCAACTAACACGGACTAACGCCGTTTTCGTGAGAACTGTTCGGTGTCTCGTTTTTGTGCGAAATCCAACTTTCGGGAAAAACCTCGGGATTTTGACGAAAGGGCCTATTTTCCCAGAATAATGACGGAGCCGAAGGGCAATTGAAGTGGAGGCCCGAGGGCCCCACACCACATGGCGGCGCGGCCCGGGGGGGCCGCGCGGCCATGTGGTGTGGCCCCTCGGCCGGCCTCCGACGCCCTCCTTCGGACTACTTATTCGCCTCGACCTAAAAACGCACGAAGAGAAGTCGAAGTCGCCGTAAACCCTCCGAACGCCGCCACATCGCGAAACTCCGTCTCGGGAGCCGAGTCTCCGTTTCGGCACTCCGCCGGGACGGGGAATTGGAGGAGATCATCACCGCCATCACCGCCAACGCCTCTCCATCAACCAGCAATGTTTCCCCCATCCATGTGTGAGTAATTCCCCGCTGTAGGCCGAAGGGGATGGTAGGGATTGGATTAGATTGGTCATGTAATAGCATAAGATTGTTAGGGCATAGTGCCTAGTGTCCGTAGATGTTACTTTTATGATATTGTTGCAACTTGTTATGCTTAATGCTTGTCACTAGGGCCCGAGTGCCATGATCTCAGATCTGAACATGTTATTGATTCATCATGATATTCGTTGTTTATGATCTTACCTGCAAGTTGTATACACGCGTCGCTATCCGGAACCAATGGCCCCGAAGTGACAGAAATCGGGACAACCGGAGGGGATGGTAGTGACGTGAGGATCACATGTGTTCACGGAGTGTTAATGCTTTGCTCCGGTACTCTATTAAAAGGAGTACCTTAATATCCAGTAGTTTCCCTTGAGGCCCGGCTGCCACCGGCTGGTAGGACAAAAGATGTTGTGCAAGTTTCTCATTGCGAGCACGTACGACTATAATTGGAACACATGCCTATTGATTGATTAGTACTTGGATACCGTTTTATTATTATCTCGCAAATGCCCCGCTATGATTGTTACATGAGTTTCTCTCATCCATGCAACGCCCGTCATCCGTCCCCGTGCCTACGTATTTTAATCCTGTTCGTTTACTAAAATCACTACTCGCTGTCTTTGTTACTCGTTGCTGTTATTTCACTATTGCTACTACTATAAAACTGTTACTATTGATAAACTCTTGCGAGCAAGTCCGTTTCCAGTGCAGCTGAATTGACAACTCCGTTGTTAAGGCTTTCAAGTATTCTTTGTCTCCCCTTGTGTCGAATCAATAAATTGGGTAATACTTCCCTCGAAGACTGTTGCGATCCCCTATACTTGTGGGTCATCAAGACTATTTTCTAGCGCCGTTGTCGTGGGAGCATAGCTTTATTTGGAAGTTCACTTGGATTGATATTGTTCGCTGCAAATTCTCCATCATGGGTAAACCTCGCGATACTAAGGTCGCCATATTACCATCCACTACAAGAAAAGGTACAACTCGAGTACCTCTCGTTGCTCTTGATTCACCATCTCGTGATTGATAAACTTGTTTCACCACCACATGCTTCAAATGTCGGTACTTCGCCGAATCTGAAAACTCTCATAATACTGATAATATTTCTGCTGTGCTTGATGATAGTGGTTCATTGGGAACTTTTCTAGATGCTACAATTGCTAGGTCTAGACAAATTGAAAATACTTGAAACTCCCGATGTTACTACACTCGTTAATTCACTCGAACTTGAATACTCTAGTGATGATCTTGATGAAGATTATGTGGAACTTGATGATGATTTTATTGAAAAATGCCATGCTACTACCGATGCAAGAAAAATTAAAAAGTTGCTTGCAGAACATACTGTTAGATATAAACTATCTCCTGATCCTAAATTTGCCACATCTCCTATAAACATTAGGGATAAAGATTATGATTTTTCTCTTGATCTATCTCATATAGCTATTGTTGAGAAAACACCCTTTTGTGGTACTGAAAAAGAAAGTGTTGTTGAACACATGACTGAGTTATCTACTTTGAGTAGCTTGTTTTCTGATGATGTTAAGAAGTGTACTTACTTTGTTGCTAAAATCTTTCCATTCTCATTAAAGGATGACGCTAAAACTTGGTATAATAGTTTGCCACCTGGTTCTATTAAAAGTCCAAAAGAATTACTTGCTGTTTTCTTTCGGAAATACTTTCCTCGCTAGTGCTCAACATGTCTGCTTTGCGGAGAGTCTATAATTTTGATCAAGGAGATGAAGAGAAATTGCTCGAGGCTTGGGCAAGATTTTGCTCTCTTATTAGAGCTCCGCTCGACCATGATTTAGAAAAGCATGATTTACTTGATATATTTTATAGTGGACTAACCATTGAGTCTAGGGCATACCCGGATAGTTGTGCTGGTTGTGTTTTCGGAAAAGAACTCCGGCAGCTACGCTGAAGAATTATTGGCTAAAATAGGCCGGAATTATGATGATTGGAATACGCTCGAACCAACTCCAACGCCAATAGTGAAGAAGAGGGGTTTAATTAAATTGAATGATGAAGATATGAGGGAAGCCAAGAAGTCTCTCAAGGAGAAAGGTATTAAATCGAAGATGTGAAGAATCTACCTCCAATAGAAGATATATGTGAGATAATTCCCCCTTCATCCATGATTGAGGTAAATTCCCTTCAACGCTTTACTAGGGAAGATATTCCAGTATTCAAAACCTCCTGCGCAATGCTTAGATGAGTTTGATAATTATATTGTTAAGCAAGAAAATTTTAATATGAGAGTAGAGAATCATCTAATGGAAAATTCTCAAGCTATTAGTCAATTGCATGATATTGTGGAGAGAACCTCCAATGATGTTAAGATGCTTGTTAAACATTTTCATATGATTCAAACTCAAATTGATCAACTCACTAAAGTGCAAAATGACTTGTTAGGAAATAATGCTAAAGAAAAACATGCTTATGAAGTAACAACTAGAGGTGGTGTCTCTACCCAGGATCCTCTATATCCTGAAGGGCATCCCAAAAGAATTGAACAAGATTCTCAACGCATTGAAACTAGTGCTCCATCTAAGAAAAAGAAGAAGAAACATAAAAATGTTGTAGAATCCTCTGAACCTGCTAATGATCTTAATAGTATTTCTATTTCTGATGCTGAAACTGAAAGTGGTAATGAACATGATAAAGATAATGATAAGAATGATACTCCTGATAAAGAAGAGGTTGAAAAAGAACCCGAAAAGCATGCTAAAAATAAAAAGTATACTAAAGAAGATTTTATTGCTGAGAAACATGGTAATGAAAGAGAACCTTGGGTGCAAAAGCCAATGCCTTTTCCTGCTAAGAAACTAAAATCAAAGGAAGAAGAACACTATAATAAATTCTGTGATTGGATGAAACCTTTATTCTTGCAAATTCCTTTGATCGATGCTATTAAATTGCCTCCTTATTCAAAGTATATGAAAGATATTGTTACTAACAAAAGGAAAATCCCCAATGAGGAAATTTCCACTATGCTTGCTAGTTACTCTTTCAATGGCAAAGTTCCAAAGAAGTTGGGCGACCCGGTATACCTACTATTCCTTGTTCTATTAAGAATAATTATGTTAAAACTGCTCTATGTGACTTGGGCGCCGGTGTTAGTGTTATGCCTTTTTCTCTATACAAGAGACTTTACTTAGATAAGTTGATACCTACTGATATATCTTTGCAAATGGCTGATAAATCTACTGCTATTCCTGTTGGTATATGTGAGGATGTTCCTGTTCAAGTTACTAATAATCGCTTGATATTAACTGATTTTGTTGTGTTGGAAATGCTCGAAGATGATAATATGTCTATTATTCTTGGGAGACCTTTTCTTAACACCGCAGGGGCTGTTATTGATTGCAATAAAGGAAAGGTTACTTTCAATGTTGATGATAAGGAACACACCGTCTATTTCCCCAAGAGGATTGAAAAAGCGTGCGGAGTTAATACTATATCTCATGTGAGAACTATCAAAGTGGGAACCATCGATTGTCCTATATATGAGCCTAAAGAAGAATATCAAACTCTTGTGATTGGATCCATATCAATACAATTCAAGGTAACATGATTGATTTGAGGTTTATTTCTTCATATGCTATGTAAAATTTATTTGGTGGCAAGACTTGATCAACCTTGTTAACAAATATCTTTTATATGCATAGAGGAAGTAAACAACATCTCTTTCTTCTTCAACTTGCTTAAGTTGCTGTAGCATTTTTAATTTGCAAAGTTTCTTAGTTGATTTGAGATTTCAAAAAAATTCCTGGCCAGTAATAATAAACTTAATACCCAGAAAATGTGCATTTTTCAAAGTTTTCAAAAATTCGCGAAAATTACACCGTTGGTCCTATTTTTCGACGAGGCACTGGGAGCATCGGAGGATGACCTGTGGGGCACCACAGGGTGCCACACCACAGGCCGGCGCGGCCAAGGAGGTGGCCGCGCCACCATGTGGTGTGGGCCCCTCCTTGCCCCACTTTGTCATCTCTTTCTCCCAGCGACCTTCTCTCTCCGAAAAAACTCGTACCAAGTTCCTCTCACTCGCGTTTTTGCTCAAAAGCTCAGGATTTTTCGATCTCTTTGCTCAGCTCAGATTTCCTGCTGAAATTTGGCACATTTGCTCCTTGGTATGTGACTCCTCCACCCATCCAAGTAGAATTTTGTTTGGTTGAGTATATCTTGAATATTTTGCTGCTGTAGGTAACATGTTTAGTGAGCTTGCATGCTTGTTCTAAGTGGTAGAAACTAGTTTTGATGCATGATTAGTACTCTAGCAAGTTCCTATGGTAGTTTCCCTCAATTATATGTCACCAAATCGAGTTTTATATTGTTTGTTGAAAATTTCAGAAAATGAAGAAGTTCAAATTTGGAGAATTGTTCAAGAAAGGAACAACCAGCACCGGGAGGCCTTCTAGGACCGCTACCCAAATTAGGCGGTCGTACAATGAGGACATCATCGCGCCTAGCTTCGCGCCCGAAGAGGACAATGGGGCTCCTAATGCCTCATCCTTCCCATGTTATGATTTTCTGACAAATGCAGGGATATTGGAGGATTTCTTAACCCTTGTCAACAGGGCAGGGTTAACCACCTATATGGGCGATGAAAGGGAGCAATACTATATGCTCACAAAAATTTTCGTCGAGAGTTTCCAGTTCAACAACAAACAATATGAGCCAACTGTTGCATTCAGGATTTATGGTAATCCTGTTACTATGCAATTGAAGGATTTTTGTCTTGCTTTGGATATTGTCCCTGCAGGTACAGCAAGTAGGATTGATGACAACCCTCGGGACTTGTTGGAGCTCTATCGAGGGATTACCGATGATGATTGTCGCACCATTCGGCGGGGCAAGATAAGGAACATTCAACTCCCAGCCATTAAATATTTTGCATACTACATTGCTACTAGCATTCTTGGTAGGGAGAACACTAGTAATATCTCTAGCTACCATCTTGCTTTCTTGAACATTGCACTTACTGGTCAAACATCCTATCACCTTGGTGCTCTTATTGCTCGCCGCCTGTCTACCAGGGGGCCTATTTTTGGAGGAACTATTGCACTGCGTGTTTTAACATATTTAAATCTTCCTATTGATCCTAATGATGTGCCATTGGCCCCTAGGAGACTTGATATTGTTGCTATGAAGAGTCATCATTTTGTTACAACTGACTCTACTTTAGATAATATGGTATATAGAATGTTGTTTTTCTGACGGGAGGAGAAGGAAATCCCTCTTCCCCAACCAGGTTTGCTCGGTATTGACAGGCAATCATGGTCGTGCACTAAGGAGGAGGTGGATGAGCATATGAAGATACAAGAGTTCCACCAGCAACATGACTCCGAGGACGTCGGGACCTCCTACGACCACACCGTCACATATCCGGGTGCTTCTTCTAGCACATACCCGGAATACGACCCATCTTCATATTACGGAGACACTACCTCATGGGATCGATGGAATTGAACTCCACATAGGCCAAAAGCCTAAGCTTGGGGGGAGGTATACCGGCATCACTCATTCTTTGCATATTATGATTGCTGGATACTTGTATATGCTTGTTTAGTCTCTTTGAGTGATTTTCTAATGGGAGGAAGATGATATTTGGGGAAGTGCTGCCTGAAAACAGATTCTGGGCTGTTACCGTAAAAATTCGTGCGCACAGCCAAAACGTTATTTTGAGTTGCAAATTTTTGTGCATGTTCCCCAGGTTGCTATATAACTTTCATTAGTTGAACACTTTTTGAACTGAGCAACGTAAGATTTTTGTAAAAATCGATTTCTGTACTGCTGTCATGTTTTGGCAGATTTCTGCCATTTCGCTTTTCTGTGTTTCTTTTAGTTTGCTATTTTTTTTGTTTCCACTTTGTTTCTTTCCCAAAACACAAAAAGACCAAAAATATTTATGTTGTTTCTCTTCACCATTTGTTTATCTTGGTTTCTTGCATTTGTTTCTCTTTATTTGCTATTGCTAGTTTGCTATAAGAAAACCCAAAAAGATTTTGCTTTGTTTGCTTGTTTCCTTTTGTTCTTGTTCTCAAATTCGAAAACACCAAAAATATTTGCTGTTCTTCTTTGGTTTTTAAAGTTCATTATGAGTTCAATGGTCTTCGGTGGCTGGAGCGTGGTTTTCATTTCATATTATCCAAGCGACACAAGTGAAAAGGCAATAATGACGATCTACGACAATCTGATTGTGGTGAGAGGCTGGTATGAACTCTATTTGTTTTCATTTTTGTACATATACTCATCCATGTGAGCATGCTTAGTTGGTTCATGTGAGGTATATGTTATTTGAGAAAGTTTAGTAGTTCATGATCTCTCATGATTAGCTCCAATTTATTAATATGAGTAGCATGTCATGGATGTTTGCTTGCATTGTTTTATTCATAAGTAAGTATGGCATTGTGGTATCCTCCTCTGAATAATTAATTTATATCGACTTGGCACATGCTCACGCATGCATATGACTGAATAAGAGTCAATTAAGCCTCAATGATTTACATTGCTTCGAGTTCTTGTATCACTTTTATGCCTCGGTTAATTTATTTTGCCGCAAGCATGATTATGATAGTTACTTGCTCTCTTGATTTGTCGCTCCCAGTCTTTTTGCTAGCCTTCACTTGTACCGAGCGGGAACGCTGCTCGTGCTTCCAAACACATGAAAACCAAGTTATTCCAGAGTGTCCACCATAAATACCTATGCATGGCATTTCAAACCATTCCAAGTAAATTCTCATGCGCTACCTTTAAAACCTTCAAAATGCTTCTTAATTTGTGTTAATGTTTCATAGCTCATGAGGAAGTATGTGGTGTTTAGCTTTCAACCTTGTCATTTACTTTTGACGGACTCTCATATGGAATAGTGGCACATCCGCTTATCCAATAATATTGCAAAAAGAGCTGGCAATGGGATTCCCGATCCCGAATTAATTAACTTAAATAGACACTCCTCCATGGTTTGTGATTGTTGGACGGCACCCGAAGGATTCGGTTAGCCATGGCTTGTGTAAGCAAAGGTTGGGGGGAGTGTCATCATCATAATAAAACTAAACTAAAAAGGCACTCCTTCATGGTATGTGATTGTTGGCAGGCACCCGAGGATTCGGTTAGCCATGGTTTGTGTAAGAAAGGCTGGAAGGAGTGCCACATAAAAATGCAAATAATTCATGGGAGCCGCTCTTGAAAGTCCGGTTGGCGAGGTAGTTGGTGTACCCATTACCATTCGTTGACAACAACAAACACCTCTCAAAATAATTTTACTCCTGCTTTACAAATGAAAAGCTCTAGCGCATGTTAATCCCTGCTTCCCTCTGCGAAGGGTCAATCTTTTACTTTTATGTTGTGTCTCCATTATTTCTTTGAGCACTTTCTTGAGAGCACAACTTTCATTCTTAGTATAATATGCTTGTCTCAAAATATGATTGATTGTGGTATAACTTTGATGCTTTTATCTTTGACAATCACTACTTCTAGTCTTTCTATGAACTTCAGAGGTGCCCGGGCATTTATGTTTTGCCGATCAAATACGAGCAAGCGAGATACCACTTTATCATACTCTCTTATGAACATTGCAATCCTGCTTATATACATGATTCATGATGCTTATTATTAATTGTTGGTACCTCTTCATGATTGACATAGCTGTTAGATGATCTTATTTGCATGTACCTTATTATGAACTGCTCAAGTATTAGCCATATCATGAGAATATATACATCATATGAGCAAATGTGTTCGTGAAAGTTCTTTTATCGCTCGGTTGTTAATCGAATTGCTTGAGGACAAGCAATAAGCTAAGCTTGGGGAGTTGATACGTCCAAAACGTATCTACTTTCCCGAACACTTTTGCTATTGTTTTGCCTCTAATTTGTGTATTTTGGATGCAACTAACACGGACTAACGCTGTTTTCGACAGAAGCTGTTCGGTGTCTCGTTTTTGTGCGGAAATCCAACTTTCGGGAAAAACCTCGGGATTTTGACGAAAGGGCCTATTTTCCCAGAATAATGACGAAGCCAGAAGGGCAATTGAAGTGGAGGCCCGAGGGGCCCACACCACATGGCGGCGCGGCCCAGGGGGGGCCCGCGCGGCCATGTGGTGTGGCCCCCTCGGCTGGCCTCCGACGCCCCCCTTCGGACTACTTATTCGCCTCGACCTAAAAACGCACGAAGAGAAGTCGAAGTCGCCAGAAACCCTCCAGAACGCCGCCACATCGCGAAACTCCGTCTCGGGAGCCAGAAGTCTCCGTTCTGGCACTCCGCCGGGACGGGGAATTGGAGGAGATCATCACCGCCATCACCGCCAACGCCTCTCCATCAACCAGCAATGTTTCCCCCATCCATGTGTGAGTAATTCCCCCGCTATAGGCCGAAGGGGATGGTAGGGATTGGATGAGATTGGTCATGTAATAGCATAAGATTGTTAGGGCATAGTGCCTAGTGTCCGTAGATGTTACTTTTATGATATTGTTGCAACTTGTTATGCTTAATGCTTGTCACTAGGGCCCGAGTGCCATGATCTCAGATCTGAACATGTTATTGATTCATCATGATATTCGTTGTTTATGATCTTACCTGCAAGTTGTATACACGCGTCGCTGTCCGGAACCAATGGCCCCGAAGTGACAGAAATCGGGACAACCGGAGGGGATGGTAGTGACGTGAGGATCACATGTGTTCACGGAGTGTTAATGCTTTGCTCCGGTACTCTATTAAAAGGAGTACCTTAATATCCGAGTAGTTTCCCTTGAGGCCCGGCTGCCACCGGCTGGTAGGACAAAAGATGTTGTGCAAGTTTCTCATTGCGAGCACGTACGACTATAATTGGAACACATGCCTATTGATTGATTAGTACTTGGATACCGTTTTATTATTATCCGCAAATGCCCCGCTATGATTGTTACATGAGTTTCTCTCATCCATGCAACGCCCGTCATCCGTCCCCGTGCCTACGGTATTTTAATCCTCGCTGTTTACTAAAATCACTACTCGCTGTCTTTGTTACTCTGCTGCTTGTTATTTCACTATTGCTACTACTATAAAACTGCTACTATCGATAAACTCTTGCGAGCAAGTCTGTTTCCGAGTGCAGCTGAATTGACAACTCCGCTGTTAAGGCTTTCAAGTATTCTTTGTCTCCCCTTGTGTCGAATCAATAAATTGGGTAATACTTCCCTCGAAGACTCGTTGCGATCCCCTATACTTGTGGGTCATCGGTACGCACGAGTAGTCATATGAGCCACGGGGGCAAAAGTCTCATCATAGTCACGGCCGTGCTCCCGCCGAAAACCACGAGCCACAAGACGCGCTTTATAGCGCTCAAGAGATCCATCAGAGCGAGTCTTAATTTTATAGACCCACTTACACGTGATGGGGCGAACACCAGAAGGGGGAGAAACAAGATCCCAAGTGCCAGTGCGCTCAAGCGCAGCGATCTCCTCAGCCATGGCAAGCTGCCATTCAGGATGACGCTCGGCATCCCGATAAGAAGTCGGCTCGAAAACGACAGAGAGACCATACTGACTAGGAGAGTAACGAACCGGAGCACGACGCTGACGAACAGGCCGAGAAGGGGGAAGGTCATCTGCAGAAGACAAGTCATCAGAAGAAGAGGAAGAAGGGACAGAATCGGAAGGAGCCAAAGCCGGAGAACGAGGAGTACTAGGTGGACTAGACGAACGAGAGGATGTCGTCGAAGGGGGCGCATCAGAAGTAGGAGGGAGGGGAGGAGGGACAACAGGGGGTGCATCCGGAAAAAGAAGAAAAGATATATCATCCACCGGGTAAGTACCCGAGGTGGGGCGAGGATAGAAGGGACGCGTCTCATCAAATGTGACGTCACGAGAGATGCGCATCCGACGACCAACAGGGTCCCAACAGCGATAGCCCTTATGCTCATCATCGTATCCGAGAAAAACACACTCAACGGACCGAGCGGTCGGTTTGGTGCGTTAGCGAGGAGAGCGTAAGGACATAGCGGACGCAACCAAATGAACGGAGAGTCGAGTAGTCCGGAGAAACACCGAGAGAGACGCTCGAGAGGAATGCCACTCCGTAGAGCAGCGGAAGGCTGAATGTTAATGAGGTGGGCCGACGTAGCGACAGCCTCGGCCCGTAAATGTGGCGGAAGAGAAGAGGCAATCATCATAGCACGGGTGGTCTCAAGAAGATGACGATGCTTACGCTCGGCAACGCCATTTTGAGCATGCGCGCCGGGACAAGAAAATTGAGCGAGGGTGCCCTCCTCAGCAAGGACACCACGAAGGTGCCGAGAGATATACTCACCAGCAGAATCAGCACGGAACACGCGAATGGGTGAGGAATACTGAGTGCGGACCATGGCCGCAAAACGCCGATAAATAGAGAGCACCTCACCGCGAGAGCGCATGAAAAACACCCAGGTGTACCGTGAAAAATCATCAATGAATAAGATATAGTATCGATGACCCCCTTTCGAAGCGAAGGGAGCCGGACCCCAAACATCTGAATGAACTAAATCGAACGGTCGCTGAGAGACAGACACACTAGTAGGATAGGGAAGCTGAATCTGTTTGCCTAACCTACAACCCCGACAAGGTAACGACCCATCTCCGCAGACGGACCCCGAAGGCCACGATGAACCAAAAACGACAGAGCGAGAGTCACAAAGGTGACCAAGACGATGATGCCACCGCTGAAAAGAGCCAGTGGACGGAGGCAACAACCGGAGGAGAACCGGCAGATGAAGTGGCAGCGGAAGGAACACGAAGCCGCCTAACTCCCAAAGCCCCGGAGACCGACGGCTACGAGGGCCAGCTCCAACCAGGGCCTCGTGTGCGACGATCCTGAACCGCACAAGACTCAGCGTCAAGAATGACGCGACAACCAGAATCGGTGAGCTGGCTAGCAGAGAAAAGGTTCATCTGAAGGCGAGGAACATGAGAAACATCAGGGACAGAGAAAGAGGGGGTAGAAAGAGTGCCTGTACTAGAAACGGGAATAGAGGTACCATCAGCCGTGACAACACGGATAGGAGAAATAAGAGACCGAAGAGCAGACGAGATAGAAGACTCGGAGGTCATATGAAAGGAAGCTCCGAATCCGGATACCATGGGGACGTACCGATCGTGTGGAAAGTGGTGGTCGCGCAGTGCCGGAAGAGCCGCTCACGGAACCGGCGGCGCCCGGCGAGGAAGAGTCCGGAGTAGCGAGCGGACCACGAAGACCCCCGAGAATGTCCCGATCAGAGAGTGCAACTGCAGAAGATCCTGAAGAGCCAGCCTGCTGACGATCCTGGAACTGCTGACGTAAACTGGGATCCCGCCTCCAGCAGGTGGAGGAAGTGTGGCCAACCTTGCCACAGTAGGTGCAATGAGGACGAGTGCGGAGACTCGGACCATGAGGCTGCTGATGTAAACTGGAATCCCAAGTATCAAGCAGGCGGTGAAGCTGCGCTATCTCATGCGCAGAGAGGGGCGCGACTGGAGAGGTCGACGTACAATCAGGTGCCGACGAGGAGCTATCACCCACACGCACAGAGGCCACCAAAGGGGGCGACGGAGAGCAACACGCCGATGAAGAAAGAGTCGGCAAAGTGCGGTCATAACCACGTGAAGGGGCCGCAAAAGTCGATGTAGAGCGACAAGCCGACATAGACGAAGTCGGCGAAGCGCGAGCAGAGCCGCGTGAAGAGGCCGCGAAAGTCGATGTAGAGCGGCAGGCCGACATAGAGGAAGTCGGTGAAGCGCGGGCAGAGCCGCGTGAAGAGGCCGCAAACGGCGACGAAGAACGGCTAGCCATCATACACGGAGGCAGTGGACAAATACCAAGTACCGAAGGGAGGCCCAAAGATAAGGCGGGATCAGCGGAAGAAGACATCAGGTAACAAATTTTATTTTTTTTTGCTTCTTTTTTTTGCTTTTTTTTTTTTTGTTTTTTTTTTTTTCTTTCAGCTGGAAGTCAACTCACGGGAACCAACAGATCGGAGCAGAGAATAGAGAACCAAGAAAACGCACGCGGGCACAACAGATCGGAGCAGAGAATAGAGAACCAAGAAAACGCACGCGGGCAGAGAGATCCACGCGGGCAGAGAGAATCCAACGGGAGCAGAGAATAGCGGACGGCGGGCGGATCTTGGACGAGCTCCACGCGCACTGGCGAAATCGGCAGGCGGGCGACTCGAAGAATCGCACGCGGGCAGAGAATCGCGGCCGGCGGGCGGATCTTGGGCGAGCTCCACGCGCGAAATCGGCAGGCGGGCGACTCTCGCGCGGAAATCGGCAGGCGGGCGACTCGGGCGAAATTGGCGCGGGGCGCGTGGAGGCGGGCGTCGGGGAAGTGGATAGCCGGCGCGGGAATCAATCCGGAGGCGGGCGTCGGGGAAGTGGAAGGCCGGCGCGGAATCGGGAGCAGAGAGATCGACAATGAGAAGCAGCGGGCGACGGAGAGAAAATCAGACGAACGACAAGACGGACAAGCAACGTCGGCCGGAAAATCTAGAGAACCAGTTTCGGCTCTGATACCATGTTAGGAAATATGCTTCTGGTATTACCAGGGGGCCAAAGGCCACAATATATAGTACATGTACATGTGCAAATATGTAGGAAGCCCCCTAACATATGGGGAAACTACAATATACAGATATATACTCTAACAGATACCACTCTCATCTCTCACCTCATTAATTGGTGTGCCACATCAGATTTTTGCCAACATGGCATGCATGATACTACTTATGATACTCCCATTGGGCTAATCTAAGGCTACCTATACTGCCAGTATCATAATTACTCCTTTCCAATATGCTTAAGCCCTATATTTCTTCTAAAATGTCAAGGTAACTTAAGTTTGATCAAACTTAAAAAAACGGAAATTCAATTCGGCTCCCGGGTGCATATGCACCCTCTACCAAAAAATCATATTTCGAAATGTCGAAAAAATTGACAATTTTTTTTACATGTACATCTTCATAATATATGTTCGTTCGTCAAGTTTCACGAAAAACTAATATTTTTTGTGGTCTATATAAAAAAGAGAAAACTTATCTTGTGAAAAGCATTATTTTTAGCACTGAGTTTTGTCTTTTTTACACACGTCACATGATAAGTCGATTTTTTATGAAACAACTTTGTAAGCGTGTAGCACGAGAAGATTTACATGCGAATTTTTGGTTTCAATTTTTTTGAAATTCAAAACATGTGTAAGATGCATTTCAAAATAGAGGGAGCATATGCTTCCATGTTTCAAAACACCACTCCAAACTATAAAAAACTGTAAGATTATATAGACTTTATATGAAAATTTATTTTATGGTGTATCTAACGGTATTGATTTTGTATTGTACATATTAATATATTTTTTTCTAAAAACTTGGACAAACATTACGTAGTTAGCTTTTTAGAAAAAAAAATTATTCATTGGAACGAGGTAGTAGTTAATATCATGAATCAATATCATCAAAAGATGGTGTGGCAGTACAATCAATAAAAATAGAGATGATAGTGGTACCCATTCCTACCGGTTTATTAGGCGAACACATAGTTTAAGATATAGAGCCAGTATGAAACAATATCATAGTAACATGTATAACTACATTTTGTAGTGGCAAATAAATCTTGTACACATATTTCTGGTACCTCTATTTATCAGTTTATTAGTCCTACACGTAGCCCTAGGTTATTAATTTGACTAATTTAATATGATGTATATATCGCAAAAAATATATCACTAGAAATTTTAGATGTTATATTTTCTAATGTTATTGTTTTGCATTATATAGATCAAATTGGCGATCTTGGTACCCATGTAAGACTAATAAATCAATATAGGGGGAGTATTTTTATAAATAAATAATACAATATAATGATACTACTATATAGTACTCACTCTGTCCCATAAAGGATGTCTTTGATTTGTCTAAATTTGGATATATCTAGACACTATAGATATAGTGTCATTCAGTACGAAAAGTGTTTTTGTCTCCCGAGCTCGAGTGATCTCATAATTTGATTTTATTTGGAAATCTGTACATAGTCAACAATGTAACCTACAATCATGCAACATTGCAATTCAAAATTTTGTGTATTTTTCAATACATTCAAATGACAACAAAACATGCATACTCAGATTCAAACTTTTGGCATTTTGTTGTAGTTCAGAATACAAAACATTTGAAATTGATACTTTCCATGTTTGTGATACATCATTAGCTACATTCATTTTTTAAGATTCTTTTAAAACACGTAAATGTGAATTTTGATTTCCTTTTTAAAACAGCAGGATCACTAGAGACCATCAGCCAAAAATCTCGACCCCATACCCTTTTACTATATAACTATTATCATCTGGGATATCCATTTCGGTTTGCGGGTGCATATGAACCCACCGTGTGGAAACATTTTTTAGAATATCAAAAAATTCTACAATAAAATTGCGCATGTACATCTAGACCTTCTATGTTCACACACAAGTTTTCAGAAGGAAGAAATATTTTTTGTGTCCGGTGTAAAAAAATGCAATTTTTATGTTCTAACATTACTATTCACTGGATTTTTTTTAATCTTTTTTACACATGGCACATAAAATGTTCGTTTTCTCCGAAAACATGTGTGCGAATATCGAATGTCCAGACATACACATGAAATTTTATCTCAGAACCTTTTAACATTTTTAAATTTTGTTTGTATTTTGTATAATAGGTTCGTATGCACCGATGCGCCGAAATACCTCCTCCGTACCATATGCATGATAATGATAGTGAGAAGGCTATAAAAAGCAAAGCCCATTCGTAAATATGTATCGGAAACTTAGTGGTGGTCGAACTTAAGTTATGTCTTGACATGTACACCTATCTGTGGAGGTAGAGACAGGTTAATTTTCTGCACGTGCTCACTACAAACTGAAGTGCCAGTACCACCTAAGTTAATTAGCGCGCCTTAAAAGCCTTGTTCAAAGTCTAACGTAGCACGGGTAGTTGAGGATCTAACCGATCGGGTCGCACATTCAACTCGTACGGATAGTGTGTAGTACGGCATCACGCGCGGTTTAGGTCTACCTGCGTCGGTTCTTTTGATTCTAATGGCGCGTCCACCTGGCTAATGCCTACACGACTGGTGGATTTTGCATTTTCTACATCTACGGTATAATCGGGATCGGTCTCCGGCCCATCGGTCGGCGTCCTCGGCCGATCGAGCACTATAGATATACTCTTTTATTTTCCCCTCGTGCCAATGGAGATGGCATCATCTATAATAAATAATCTTCTCCCTTTTGTTCGACGAAGAGATCTCCTTCGCGATGTTGACGATAGTGTTGGAAGATAAAGTTTCATAGGTATGGTCTTTCAGATCTTACTTCGTCGGATCGATTTTGGATTTTATATAAAGGTTGTCAAGAGGAGGATGGTTTTCACAACTTTTTCCCGGATGCTACGTCTTCGACTATGGTGGTTCGTATAATCGTCTCCCCAATAACATTGACAAGGCAATTCGGTTATTGTTCTCTGAAATATTGGTGTTGGTGCTCCTGCCAATGTTGGTTGATTACTTTAATGGTTGCGCGCGTGCACCTACCTTTGGTATTGCGGCTCATAAAATTATGGGAGAACCTTTATTAATATCTACAGCCCTACAGGTCTGTTTGGTTTCTACGTTTGATTGCCTTCAGAAAAAATACAAGATTGTATCATGGAAGAAAAAAGACTTTGAAGACCTCGAAGATTTGCTAGTTTCTTTTAGACTTTATTTTGTAATCGCTGGAGACAGCTCATGTATCTCTACCATGTATTATTTGCTACCATGAATATATATGGTATTGATTCTCAAAAAAAAAATGTAGTACCGTACTAAATTAGACTGCACCGGAGGATATTTAATGAACATCAGCAGCAGCTAGCAATGAAACAGCACGTTTTTGGTTGGTTGTTTGGTTTGAGCAATTTCTATGTTCTCATTTCGAAGAACAATAGCAGTACTCAAGACTAGCCCTCTTGACATGTAGTATTTACCAGAAATTATTTAACAACGGTTGGTGCATTGATTCTTTGGGTTCTTAGCACAACAATTTTTCATTTGTTTCTTAAAACAAGTTCTACTACAATAATGTTTGATTGACTCTGCTGATGGAGGGCCGAGAACAGCGACACCCCTTCGTCTCGTGCTAGCGTGTATAGTCGTCGCTAGGTAGTCTAAAGACCTATTTGCAATTTTTATTACTTTTTAGGATTTTTACTAGTATGAATGAATATCAACAAATTGGTGGACTTTCCACAAATTGAAATTATCACACTGAGGTGCTGGAAAGATGGCACTCGCAACATTAAAGGCGTGTTTGGTAGCCGCACATCTTCTAGCCAGGCCTTAGGGAGATGAAAATCGACTATTCGTTTATTCGGGCTCCATCCGCATTGTGGCCAGTGCGGGTTTCAAAGCATCTTTGGGTCTAGCCCTATAGGAACTGTTGAATCGACAAATTTTATGGAGTTAGGCCCGTTGGAGCGCAACGCGTCGCCTCGGTTGAACTCGAGGGGAATCAGAAGGCGACGTCACGTCCCTTCAAGAACACACACCATAAAAATCCCCTCACCGCCCACTCTCCCCTTCTCACTCTCACCAGTCCACCTATTACATCATGTTGACAGTTGCACTATCCCCAACGCATCTAGTGATTTGTCGCGAAGAGGAACAACGGGAGTGGACTCTGAGCGCAAGGCGACAACGACCACGACCGGACAAAGAGCGAGGGCTTCGTCGACCTGCAGCTTGACCTTGAACGACCGTCTCCAATGGCGATAAACCCTAGTACCACTAGTAGATAACAGGCCTTTTGTTCCGGGTGGTAAGGGCCTTTTGTCGCGGGCGGCCAGCCGCGACAACGGAGGCGCGACAAAAGGGTCCACCTTTTGTCGCGGGTCGCCTACGACCCGCGACATAAGGTCCACCACGTGGCAGCCGCGGGGCGCGCAGGGCACAGAGCCCTTTGTCGCGGGCGGTATTACCACCCGCGACAAAAGGCCCTCTACGTGGCGCGCGCACAACGCTGCTGCTTTAGGGTTTGAGGGGTGCAGCACCCCTCCCCCCGCCACCGACCGCCCTGTTATTTCATTTTTTTCGTTCGAAAATAAAAGTTGCATATATTTGTACGCTACTAGAAGTTGTACACGTTCATTCATTATATATATATATAGATCGATCAAACAAATATTGGAAGCAAAAGTCGATTCCCCTTACACATATTCGTAGATTCCCTACATATATACATGGAGCTCACGATCGACAAGTGGTACTAACGACCGTCTATTTGGAGGTAGAGCATCTATTTGGACTAAACAAGCCTTTGTTGTTTATTACTTCTCTAACCAAAAGTCCCGCCAGTTGCTCCGCGATTCCTAGTGCGTGTTCCTTTGGTTGGAGTCTGTCCCGCATGAAGTCGACCTATATACGAAAATGAGATGAGTATGACTATATCAGTCTTGATAACGAAATATTGATGATAATAAATAAAGTTGTGAATGTTATTGCTTACGTCGAATTTATTTTTGTTCTGCTTCTCAGTGGTTAACATGCGAATGGACTCGCAAACGTAGTATCCACATAGATTCGTCCCTTGTGGCTGCTGGGGGCACGGTACAGGAGTAAATGTTAGCTTCTTTGCAAAGGTAATCTCCTTATGATGATTCTTCAAAGCTTGCCAAGCCCTACCAGTGCAAAAGAATGATTGAATGAGTGGATAATTAATTGATATCTCACGAAAGATAAAGCGCGGCGATGAAGGAAATTACACTTGGAGCAACTTCGCAAGTCCTGGAACCCGTCCACGCCTCTACTCAGTGGGTCTTTTACTTCAACTATTCCCTTATCAGGTTGAATGTCTAGTAGAATCCAGTGGAAGCTGCACATGTTATGCATATACGTCAGGAATTACACTTAACATCGAGTAAGAAAAATTGAATGTGCATAAAAGATCATTAAGACTCTCACTCGTAGTTGTAAGGAAACAATATTGAATCACAGAAATATTGTTCCCTCAAAAACCTTAGTAGGTTTCCCCCCGTTTCTTCGCGTTTATGCTTCACCGTTTCAACATGTATTTTATCTGGGTCAATAAACCCAACATTGATAATATTATTCCTTTTGCATTCACTGACCTTCAGTCTGCATAAGAGAACACATAAGATATAATGAGTATATATATGCAATGAAAACGAACATGAACTGAATGAAAATGAACTTATATGTAGTTAACAACTTACAAGCAATAGCAACTCATGAGAGATTTGTCGAGGGCATCTAGATTGAATAACTCGTCGAGTTCATTCATCTCAATATGGATCTCCTCCTTTCGGTAGTAATATTCCCATGGTATACTCGCCACGATGTACATTATGTTCTCCTTGCATGCATCAAGGTACCACCGATGCAAATTCCGCATATGTGTTGGCAGTTTATGCAGCTGCTCTCTGCTGACCAAGTCGGCCCCGTAGACAAATTTAGGAGCTATATCAGCAATGGGTAGTGCAGCATCTCGCTGCAAGTAGCAATTCCTCCACGGTAACCGAACATGAAGCCGCTAGCCTTGCAGTCTTCTTCCATATCGATACCACCATGTTCCTGGTACACCTTGGGAACATTAAGCACTTTGAGTGCTGGGATCGATTGTTTGGGCTGAGCACCGAGGAGGGGAACTTCCTTTCTCTTTTTGCCTTTTGTCGTTTGCTTGGCCTTGAGGGGTGCACTTGTTGAAGTTGACTTATTCTCAGCTGCACTTCTAGCCGATGATTTGCTCGTGCCGGCAATGTCCTTCTCCTTAGCCTTTTCATCCTTCTTTTGGTCAATTACCTTCGCAAGAGTGCGTGTATAGTCATCCTTCTTCTCGTGTAACTCATACCGCGATGGTGTGTTCAGAAAACTAGTAGCATATTCTATTTGCTTCTCTCGTGTATGGCTCGGCGCAGGAGGTTTTGGCTTATGAAAAAAATCATAATTGTATTTCTTAACAATGGCATCATTTTCCTCCGGGTACGATCGTAAGGACGGGGGGAGGAACCTTTGGTACTTTTGGGAGGGGCGACATCTTGTGGACAGGACTCTTGAAACGCTTCCGGCTGGGTGCATTCCGAGTCTTAGTGGGCGGAGGCGGCGGCGCTGGAGATGGAGATGGACTACCGATGTCGTGGTCGACGTCGTACCCACGGGGTGATGGTGGCGACATGTGATCAGTAGGAGGAGGTGATGGTGGCCTGCGATCACCTGGAGGAGGTGATGGTGACCTGCTGGGACGACTGGTACTAGGTGCTACCCAGCCTGGCAGCCTGATGTTCTTCTTTTCCCAGAGAATGATTTCTCCCAGCACCTCTCTGAGTGTAAGCCCCCCATCACCTCCAGGGATATCGAGCTCCAATGTCTCCCACGACGGGACAACTGAATCCACCCCGACACGAGCATAGCCAGCTGGAATCAGATTGCCATGCCATGTTGCCGGCTCACCTTCGAGTCCAAATGCCGGTAAGACATAGCCGACCGCCACCTTAACGTAAACCTTCCCGAACACCTCATGGAGATCACAAGGTGTTTGCTCCTTGATTCCATCCAAGGGGTCGCCAGGACCGGCATCTATCATCATCCGTGTAGGAGGGGCCTCCGAGTCGGCCACGCTGCTCGTCTCGTCGCCGAGATATGTCGGCGGTATTATCCGGCGGGCGCCGTCCTTTTAGTTCATTTATCTCCCGCTGCCGCTGCTGAAGCTCCCGCCGCTGCTGGTCAAGTCGGCGTTGGAACTCGGCCATCCGGTCATTCTCGCACCTCCAGCTGGCGTTGTTTAGCTCTCGCTCGGCTTCTATAAGTCTCCGCGTCGGCCGGAAACCCAAGCGACCATGGAACACTAGGGCCGAAGCCTCTTGTTCGTCCTTGATATGTCTCCGACGTATCGATAATTTCTTATGTTCTATGCCATATTATTGATGATAGCTACATGTTTTATGCACACTTTATGTCATATTCGTGCATTTTCTGGAACTAACCTATTAACAAGATGCCGAAGTGCCGGCTTCTCGTTTTCTCGCTGTTTTTGGTTTCGTAAATCCTAGTAACGAAATATTCTCGGAATTGGACGAAACGAAGACCCGGGTTCCTATTTTCACCGGAAGCATCCAGAACACCCGGGAGGACCGAGAGGGGGCACGGGCCCCCAGACCATAGGCCGGCGCGGCCCAGGCCCTGGCCGCGCCGCCATATGGTGTGGCCACCCCTTCAACCCTCCTGCGCCGCCTCTTCGCCTATATAAAGCCTCCGTCGCGAAAACCCTGATGCGAAGAACCACGATACGGAAAACCTTCCAGAGCCGCCGCCATCGCGAAGCCAAGATCTGGGGGACAGGAGTCTCTCGTTCCGGCACCCCGCCGGAGCGGGGAAGTGCCCCCGGAAGGCTTCTCCATCGACACCGCTGCCATCTCCACCGCCATCTTCATCACCGCTGCTGCTCCCATGAGGAGGGAGTAGTTCTCCATCGAGGCTCGGGGCTGTACCGGTAGCTATGTGGTTCATCTCTCTCCTATGTACTTCAATACAATAATCTCATGAGCTGCCTTACATGATTGAGATTCATATGATGATGTTTGTAATCTAGATGTCATTATGCTAGTCAAGTGAGTTTTACTTATGTGATCTCCGGAGACTCCTTGTCCCACGTGTGTAAAGGTGACAGTGTGTGCACCGTGTGGGTCTCTTAGGCTATATTTCACAGAATACTTATTCACTGGTTGAATGGCATAGTGAAGTGCTTATTTATATCTCTTTATGATTGCAATGTGTTTGTATCACAATTTATCTATGTGCTACTCTAGCAATGTTATTAAAGTAGTTTTATTCCTCCTGCACGTGTGCAAAGGTGACAGTGTGTGCACTGTGTTAGTACTTGGTTTATGCTATGATCATGATCTCTTGTAGATTGCGAAGTTAACTGTTGCTATGATAATATTAATGTGATCTATTCCTCCAACATATGCATGAAGGTGACAGTGTGCATGCTATGTTAGTACTTGGTTTAGTCTTTTGATCTATCTTACACTAATGGTTACTAAAATATGAGCATTATTGTGGAGCTTGTTAACTCCGGCATTGAGGGTTCGTGTAATCCTACGCAATGTGTTCATCATCCAACAAGAGTGTAGAGTATGCATTTATCTGTTCCGTTATGTGATCAATGTTGAGAGTGTCCACTAGTGAAAGTCTAATCCCTAGGCCTTGTTCCTAAATACCGCTATCGCTGCTTGTTTACTGTTTTACTGCGTTACTACTGCTGCGTTACTACTGCTTGTTTACTGTCCTGGGCAAAGCACTTTTCTGGTGCCGTTGCTACTACCTATTCATACCACATGTATTTCACTATCTCTTCGCCGAACTAGTGCACCTATTAGGTGTGTTGGGGACACAAGAGACTTCTTGCTTTGTGGTTGCAGGGTTGCATGAGAGGGATATCTTTGACCTCTTCCTCCCCGAGTTCGATAAACCTTGGGTGATCCACTTAAGGGAAACTTGCTGCTGTTCTACAAACCTCTGCTCTTGGAGGCCCAACACTGTCTACAAGAATAGAAGCTCCCGTAGACATCAAGCACTTTTCTGGCGCCGTTGCCGGGGAGGAAAGGTAAAAAGGCACTCATACTCCGGTTCCTGGTAACAGTACTTTTCTGGCGCCATTGTGTTTGTGCTCGAAGCTATTTTCTTTAGATCCTGCAATTGCATCTTTTTGTTTCTTGTTTACACTAGTTTGGCATAATGGACAACAATGAGCTTCTTATTCTATTTCCTAATTTAAAACATGGATTGTTTGATGCGAAAATTAAAAAACCTATGAAATCTTATTTGCATGCTGGTAGTAATATTAGTATGAACACTTTGAACACCATTGTTGATAATGATATAGAAAGTTCTAAGCTTGGGGAAGCTGGTTTTCACGATCTTTTTAGTCCCCCAAGCATTGAGGAGAAAATTTACTTTGATGATACTTTGCCTCCTATTTACGATGATTATAATAATAGTAGTCTTTTAGTACCGCCTGTTATGGAGAGTAAATTTTATTGTGATTACAATATGCCTCCTATATTTGATGAGAATAATAATGATAGCTACTTTGTTGAATTTGCTCCCGCTATTACTAATAAAATTGACTATGCTTATGTGGAGGGTAATGATACTTTTATGCATGAGACTCATGATAAGAATGCTTTATGTGATAGTTATATTGTTGAGTTTGCTCATGATGCTACTTAAAGTTATTATGAGAGAGGAAAATATGGTTGTAGAAATTTTCATGTTACTAAAATGCCTCTCTATGTGCTGAAATTTTTGAAGCTACACTTGTTTTATCTTCCTATGCTTGTCACTTTGCTCTTCATGAACTTGTTTATTTACAAGACTCATATGCATAGGAAGCATGTTAGACTTAAATTTGTTTTGAATTTGCCTCTTGATGCTCTCTTTTGCTTCAACTACTATTTCTTGCGAGTGCATCATTAAAACTGCTGAGCCCATCTTAATGGCTAAAAAGAAAGAACTTCTTGGGAGATAACCCATGTGTTTATTTTGCTACAGTACCTTTGTTTTATATTTGTGTCTTGGAATATGTTTACTACTGTAGCAACCTCTCCTTATCTTAGTTTTGTGTTTTGTTGTGCCAAGTAAAGTCGTTGATAGCAAGGTTGATACTAGATTTGGATTACTGCGCAGAAACAGATTTCTTTGCTGTCACGAATCTGGGTCTAATTCTCTGTAGGTAGCTCAGAAAATTAAGCCAATTTACGTGAGTGATCCTCAGATATGTACGCAACTTTAATTCAATTTGGGCATTTTCATTTGAGCAAGTCTGGTGCCTCGATAAAATCCATCTTTACGGACTGTTCTGTTTTGACAGATTCTGCCTTTTATTTCGCATTGCCTCTTTTGCTATGTTGGATGAATTTCTTTGATCCATTAATGTCCAGTAGCTTTATGCAATGTCCAGAAGTGTTAAGAATGATTGTGTCACCTCTGAACATGTTAATTTTTATTGTCCACTAACCCTCTAATGAGTTGTTTCGAGTTTGGTGTGGAGGAAGTTTTCAAGGATCAAGAGAGGAGTATGATACAATATGATCAAGGAGAGTGAAACCTCTAAGCTTGGGGATGCCCGGTGGTTCACCCCTGCATATTCTAAGAAGACTCAAGCGTCTAAGCTTGGGGATGCCCAAGGCATCCCCTTCTTCATCGACAACATTATCAGGTTCCTCCCCTGAAACTATATTTTTATTCGGCCACATCTTATGTACTTTGCTTGGAGCGTCGGTTTGTTTTTGTTTTTGTTTGAATAAAATGGATCATAGCATTCACTGTATGGGAGAGAGACACGCTCCGCTGTAGCATATGGACAAGTATGTCCTTAGGCTTTACTCATAGTATTCATGGCGAAGTTTCTTCTTCGTTAAATTGTTATATGGTTGGAATTGGAAAATGCTACATGTAGTAATTCTAAAATGTCTTGGATAATTTGATACTTGGCAATTGTTGTGCTCATGTTTAAGCTCTTGCATCATATACTTTGCACCCATTAATGAAGAAACACTTAGAGCTTGCTAATTTGGTTTGCATATTTGGTTTCTCTAAAGTCTAGATAATTTCTAGTATTGAGTTTTGAACAACAAGGAAGACGGTGTAGAGTCTTATAATGTTTACAATATGTCTTTTATGTGAGTTTTGCTGCACCGTTCATCCTTGTGTTTGTTTCAAATAAACCTTGCTAGCCTAAACCTTGTATCGAGAGGGAATACTTCTCATGCATCCAAAATCCTTGAGCCAACCACTATGCCATTTGTGTCCACCATACCTACCTACTACATGGTATTTCTCCGCCATTCCAAAGTAAATTGCTTGAGTGCTACCTTTAAAATTCCATCATTCGCCTTTACAATATATAGCTCATGGGACAAATAGCTTAAAAACTATTGTGGTATTGAATATGTACTTATGCACTTTATCTCTTATCAAGTTGCTTGTTGTGCGATAACCATGTTTCTGGGGACGCCATCAACTATTCTTTGTTGAATATCATGTGAGTTGCTATGCATGTCCGTCTTGTCTGAAGTAAGAGAGATCTACCACCTTAATGGTTGGAGCATACATATTGTTAGATGATACGTCTCCGACGTATCGATAATTTCTTATGTTCTATGCCATATTATTGATGATACATACATGTTTTATGCACACTTTATGTCATATTCGTGCATTTTCTGGAACTAACCTATTAACAAGATGCCGAAGTGCCGATTCTTTGTTTTACGCTGTTTTTGGTTTCAGAAATCCTAGTAACGAAATATTCTCGGAATTGGACGAAACGAAGACCCAGGGGCCTATTTTGCCACGAACCTTCCAGAAGACCGAAGAGCTTACGAAGTGGGGCCACGAGGTGGCCAAACCACAAGGCGGCGCGGCCAAGGGGGGGCCCGCGCCGCCCTGTGGTGTGGGCCCCTCGTCAGCCCCCGACTCCGCCCTTCCGCCTACTTAAAGCCTCCGTCGCGAAACCCCGAGGCGAAGAACCACGATACGGAAAACCTTCCCGAGCCGCCGCCATCGCGAAGCCAAGATCCGGGGGACGGAGTCTCGTTCCGGCACGCTGCCGGGGCGGGGAAGTGCCCCGGAAGGCTTCTCCATCGACACCGCTGCCATCTCCACCGCCATCTTCATCACCGCTGCTGCTCCCATGAGGGGGAGTAGTTCTCCATCGAGGCTCGGGGCTGTACCGGTAGCTATGTGGTTCATCTCTCTCCTATGTACTTCAATACAATAATCTCATGAGCTGCCTTACATGATTGAGATTCATATGATGATGCTTGTAATCTAGATGTCACTATGCTAGTCAAGTGAGTTTTACTTATGTGATCTCCGGAGACTCCTTGTCCCACGTGTGTAAAGGTGACGAGTGTGTGCACCGTGTGGGTCTCTTAGGCTATATTTCACGGAATACTTACTCACTTGTTATGAATGGCGTAGTGAAGTGCTTATTTATATCTCTTTATGATTGCAATGTGTTTTGTATCACAATTTATCTATGTGCTACTCTAGTGATGTTATTAAAGTAGTTTATTCCTCCTGCACGGTGTAATGGTGACAGTGTGTGCATCCGTGTTAGTACTTGGCGTATGCTATGATCATGATCTCTTGTAGATTGCGAAGTTAACTATTGCTATGATAGTATTGATGTGATCTATTCCTCCTACATAGTGTGAAGGTGACGAGTGTGCATGCTTGTGTTAGTACTTGGTTTAGTCGTGTTGATCTTTCTTGCACTCTAAGGCTATTTAAATATGAACATTGAATTGTGGAGCTTGTTAACTCCGGCATTGAGGGTTCGTGTAATCCTACGCAATGTGTTCATCATCCAACAAAAGAGTGTAGAGTATGCATCTATCTATTCTGTTATGTGATCAAAGTTGAGAGTGTCCACTAGTGAAAGTCTAATCCCTAGGCCTTGTTCCTAAATACTGCTATCGCTGCTTGTTTACTGTTTCACTGCGTTACTACTGCTGCGTTACTACTGCTTGTTTACTATCCTGGGCAAAGCACTTTTCTGGTGCCGTTGCTACTGCTTATCCATACCACCTGTATTTCACTATCTCTTCGCCGAACTAGTGCACCTCTTAGGTGTGTTGGGGACACAAGAGACTTCTTGCTTTGTGGTTGCAGGGTTGCATGAGAGGGATATCTTTGACCTCTTCCTCCACGAGTTTGATAAACCTTGGGTGATCCACTTAAGGGAAACTTGCTTGCTGTTCTACAAACCTCTGCTCTTGGAGGCCCAACACTGTCTACAAGAATAGAAGCTCCCGTAGACATCAAGCACTTTTACGGCGCCGTTGCCGAGGAGGAAAGGTAAAAGGCTCTCATACTCCGGTCCCGGGTAAAGTACTTTTCACGGCGCCGTTGTGTGTGTGCTCGAAGCTATTTCCTTTAGATCCTGCAATTGCATCTTTTTGTTTCTTGTTTACACTAGTTTGGCATAATGGACAACAATGAGCTTCTTATTCTATTTCCTGATTTAAAACATGGATTGTTTGATGCGAAAATTAAAAAACCTATGGAATCTTATTTGCATGCTTGGTAGTAATATTAGTATGAACGCTTTGAACACCATTGTTGATAATAATGTAGAAAGTTCTAAGCTTGGGGAAGCTGGTTTTCATGATCTTTTTAGTCCCCCAAGCATTGAGGAGAAAATTTTCTTTGATGATACTTTGCCTCCTATTTATGATGATTATAATAGTGGTCTTTTGGTACAACCTACTATGGAGAGTAAATTTTGTTGTGATTATACTATGCCTCCTACACTTGATGAGAATAATAATGATAGCTACTTTGTTGAATTTGCTCCCACTATTACTAATAAAATTGATTATGCTTATGTGGAGAGTAATAATTTTATGCATGAGACTCATGATAAGAATGCTTTATGTGATAGTTATATTGTTGAGTTTGCTCATGATGCTACCGAAAGTTATTATGAGAGAGGAAAATATGGTTGTAGAAATTTTCATGTTACTAAAACACCTCTCTATGTGCTGAAATTTTTGAAGCTACACTTGTTTTATCTTCCTATGCTTGTCACTTTGCTCTTCATGAACTTGTTTATTTACAAGACTCCTATGCATAGGAAGCATGTTAGACTTAAATGTGTTTTGAATTTGCCTCTTGATGCTCTCTTTTGCTTCAAATACTATTTCTTGCGAGTGCATCATTAAAACTGCTGAGCCCATCTTAATGGCTATAAAGAAAGAACTTCTTGGGAGATAACCCATGTGTTTATTTTACTACAGTATTTTTGTTTTATATTTGTGTCTTGGAAGTTGTTTACTACTGTAGCAACCTCTCCTTATCTTAGTTTTGTGTTTTGTTGTGCCAAGTAAAGTCGTTGATAGTAAAGTAAGTACTAGATTTGGATTACTGCGCAGAAACAGATTTCTTTGCTGTCACGAATCTGGGTCTACCTCCCTGTAGGTAGCTCAGAAAATTAAGCCAATTTACGTGCATGATCCTCAGATATGTACGCAACTTTCATTCAATTTGGGCATTTTCATTTGAGCAAGTCTGGTACCCTAATAAAATCCATCTTTACGGACTGTTCTGTTTTGACAGATTCTGCCTTTTTATTTCGCATTGCCTCTTTCGCTATGTTGGATGAATTTCTTTGATCCATTAATGTCCAGTAGCTTTATGCAATGTCCAGAAGTGTTAAGAATGATTGTGTCACCTCTGAACATGTGAATTTTTATTATGCACTAACCCTCTAATGAGTTGTTTCGAGTTTGGTGTGGAGGAAGTTTTCAAGGATCAAGAGAGGAGTATGATGCAATATGATCAAGGAGAGTGAAAGCTCTAAGCTTGGGGATGCCCCGGTGGTTCACCCCTGCATATTTTAAGAAGACTCAAGCGTCTAAGCTTGGGGATGCCCAAGGCATCCCCTTCTTCATCGACAACATTATCGGGTTCCTCCCCTGAAACTATATTTTTATTCCGTCACATCTTATGCACTTTGCTTGGAGCGTCGGTTTGTTTTTGTTTTTTGTTTTGTTTGAATAAAATGGATCCTAGCATTCACTTTATGGGAGAGAGACACGCTCCGCTGTAGCATATGGACAAATATGTCCTTAGGCTCTACTCATAGTATTCATGGCGAAGTTTCTTCTTCGTTAAATTGTTATATGGTTGGAATTGGAAAATGCTACATGTAGTAACTCTAAAATGTCTTGGATAATTTGATACTTGGCAATTGTTGTGCTCATGTTTAAGCTCTTGCATCATATACTTTGCACCCATTAATGAAGAAACACTTAGAACTTGCTAATTTGGTTTGCATATTTGGTTTCTCTAGAGTCTAGATAATATCTAGTATTGAGTTTTGAACAACAAGGAAGACGGTGTGAAGTCTTATAATGTTTACAATATGTATTTTATGTGAGTTTTGCTGTACCGTTCATCCTTGTGTTTGTTTCAAATAACCTTGCTAGCCTAAACCTTGTATCGAGAGGGAATACTTCTCATGCATCCAAAATACTTGAGCCAACCACTATGCCATTTGTGTCCACCATACCTACCTACTACATGGTATTTATCCGCCATTCCAAAGGAAATTGCTTGAGTGCTACCTTTAAAATTCCATCATTCACCTTTGCAATATATAGCTCATGGGACAAATAGCTTAAAAACTATTGTGGTATTGAATATGTACTTATGCACTTTATCTCTTATTAAGTTGCTTGTTGTGCGATAACCATGCTTCGGGGACGCCATCAACTATTCTTTGTTGAATATCATGTGAGTAGCTATGCATGTCCGTCTTGTCCGAAGTAAGAGAGATCTACCACCTTTATGGTTGGAGCATGCATATTGTTAGAGAAGAACATTGGGCCGCTAACTAAAGCCATGAATCATGGTGGAAGTTTCAGTTTTGGACAAATATCCTCAATCTCATATGAGAATAATAATTGTTGCAACATGCTTATGCGTTAAAGAGGAGTCCATCATCTGTTGTCCATGTTGTCCCGGTATGGATGTCTAAGTTGAGAATAATCAAAAGCGAGAAATCCAAAATGCGAGCTTTCTCCTTATACCTTTGTACAGGCGGCATGGAGGTACCCCATTGTGACACTTGGTTAAAACATGTGCATTGCAAAGATCCGGTAGTCCAAGCTAATTAGGACAAGGTGCGGGCACTATTAGTATACTATGCATGAGACTTGCAACTTGTAAGATATAACTTTCATAACTCATATGCTTTATTACTACCGTTGACAAAATTGTTTCATGTTTTCAAAATAAAAGCTCTAGCACAAATATAGCAATCGATGCTTTCCTCTTTGAAGGACCATTCTTTTTACTTTTATGTTGAGTCAGTTCACCTATCTCTCTCCACCTCAAGAAGCAAACACTTGTGTGAACTATGCATTGATTCCTACATATTTGCATATTGCACTTGTTATATTACTCTATGTTGACAATTATCCATGAGATATACATGTTACAAGTTGAAAGCAACCGCTGAAACTTAATCTTCCTTTGTGTTGCTTCAATGCCTTTACTTTGATTTATTGCTTTATGAGTTAACTCTTATGCAAGACTTATTAATACTTGTCTTGAAGTACTATTCATGAAAAGTCTTTGCTTTATGATTCACTTGTTTACTCATGTGATTACCATTGTTTTGATCGCTGCATTCACCACATATGTTTACAAATAGTATGATCAAGGTTATGATGGCATATCACTTCAGAAATTATCTTTGTTATCGTTTTACCTGCTCGGGACGAGCGAGAACTAAGCTTAGGGATGCTTGATACGTCTCCGATGTATCGATAATTTCTTATGTTCTATGCCATATTATTGATGATACCTACATGTTTTATGCACACTTTATGTCATATTCGTGCATTTTACGGAACTAACCTATTAACAAGATGCCGAAGTGCCGAGTTGTTGTTTTCTGCTGTTTTTGGTTTCGAGAAAACCTAGTAACGAAATATTCTCGGAATTGGACGAAACGAAGACCCGGGGGCCTATTTTGCCACGAACCTTCCGGAAGACCGAAGAGCATACGAAGTGGGGCCACGAGGTGGCCAAACCACAAGGCGGCGCGGCCAAGGGGGCCGCGCCGCCACGTGGTGTGGGCCCCTCGTCGGCCCCCGACTCCGCCCTTCCGCCTACTTAAAGCCTCCGTCGCGAAACCCCGAGGCGAAGAACCACGATACGGAAAACCTTCCGGAGCCGCCGCCATCGCGAAGCCAAGATCCGGGGGATAGGAGTCTCCGTTCCGGCACGCTGCCGGGCGGGGAAGTGCCCCGGAAGGCTTCTCCATCGACACCGCTGCCATCTCCACCGCCATCTTCATCACCGCTGCTTCTCCCATGAGGAGGGAGTAGTTCTCCATCCGAGGCTCGGGGCTGTACCGGTAGCTATGTGGTTCATCTCTCTCCTATGTACTTCAATACAATAATCTCATGAGCTGCCTTACATGATTGAGATTCATATGATGATGCTTGTAATCTAGATGTCACTATGCTAGTCAAGTGAGTTTTACTTATGTGATCTCCGGAGACTCCTTGTCCCACGTGTGTAAAGGTGACAGTGTGTGCACCGTGTGGGTCTCTTAGGCTATATTTCACAGAATACTTACTCACTGTTATGAATGGCGTAGTGAAGTGCTTATTTATATCTCTTTATGATTGCAATGTGTTTTGTATCACAATTTATCTATGTGCTACTCTAGTGATGTTATTAAAGTAGTTTATTCCTCCTGCATGGTGTAATGGTGACAGTGTGTGCATCCGTGTTAGTACTTGGCGTATGCTATGATCATGATCTCTTGTAGATTGCGAAGTTAACTATTGCTATGATAGTATTGATGTGATCTATTCCTCCTACATAGTGTGAAGGTGACGAGTGTGCATGCTTGTGTTAGTACTTGGTTTAGTCGTGTTGATCTTTCTTGCACTCTAAGGTTATTTAAATATGAACATTGAATTGTGGAGCTTGTTAACTCCGGCATTGAGGGTTCGTGTAATCCTACGCAATGTGTTCATCATCCAACAAAAGAGTGTAGAGTATGCATCTATCTATTCTGTTATGTGATCAAAGTTGAGAGTGTCCACTAGTGAAAGTCTAATCCCTAGGCCTTGTTCCTAAATATCGCTATCGCTGCTTGTTTACTTGTTTCATCTGCGTTACTACTCGCTGCGTTACTACTGCTTGTTTACTCGTCTCGGGCAAAGCACTTTTCCGGTGCCGTTGCTACTTTGCTTATCCATACCACCTGTATTTCACTATCTCTTCGCCGAACTAGTGCACCTCTTAGGTGTGTTGGGGACACAAGAGACTTCTTGCTTTGTGGTTGCGGGGTTGCATGAGAGGGATATCTTTGACCTCTTCCTCCCTGAGTTCGATAAACCTTGGGTGATCCACTTAAGGGAAACTTGCTGCTGTTCTACAAACCTCTGCTCTTGGAGGCCCAACACTGTCTACAAGAATAGAAGCTCCCGTAGACATCATTAGAGAAGAACATTGGGCCGCTAACTAAAACCATGATTCATGGTGGAAGTTTCAGTTCTGGACATATATCCTCAATCTCATATGAGAACACTAATTGTTGCCACATGCTTATGCATTAAAGAGGAGTCCATTATCTGTTGTCCATGTTGTCCCGGTATGGATGTCTAAGTTGAGAATAATCAAAAGCGAGAAATCCAAAATGCGAGCTTTCTCCTTAGACCTTTGTACAGGCGGCATGGAGGTACCCCATTGTGACACTTGGTTAAAACATGTGTATTGCGATGATCCGGTAGTCCAAGCTAATTAGGACAAGGTGCGGGCACTATTAGTACACTATGCATGAGGCTTGCAGCTTGTAAGATATAATTTACATAACTCATATGCTTTATTACTACCGTTGACAAAATTGTTTCATGTTTTCAAAATAAAAGCTCTAGCACAAATATAGCAATCGATGCTTTCCTCTTTGAAGGATCTTTCTTTTACTTTTATGTTGAGTCAGTTCACCTATTTCTCTCCACCTCAAGAAGCAAACACTTGTGTGAACTCGTGCATTGATTCTTACATACTTGCTTATTGCATTTGTTATATTACTCTATGTTGACAATTATCCATGAGATATACATGTTACAAGTTGAAAGCAACCGCTGAAACTTAATCTTCCTTTGTGTTGCTTCAATACCTTTACTTTGATTTATTGCTTTATGAGTTAACTCTTATGCAAGACTTATTGCTGCTTGTCTTGAAATTACTATTCATGAAAAGTCTTTGCTTTATGATTCACTTGTTTACTCATGTCATTACCATTGTTTTGATCGCTGCATTCATTACATATGTTTACAAATAGTATGATCAAGGTTATGATGGCATGTCACTTCAGAAATTATCTTTGTTATCGTTTTACCTGCTCGGGACGAGCGAAACTAAGCTTGGGGATGCTGATACGTCTCCGACGTATCGATAATTTCTTATGTTCCATGCCACATTATTGATGATATCTACATGTTTTATGCACACTTTATGTCATATTCGTGCATTTTCCGGAACTAACCTATTAACAAGATGCCGAAGTGCCGGTTCCTGTTTTTCGCTGTTTTTGGTTTCAGAAATCCTAGTAAAGAAATATTCTCGGAATTGGATGAAATCAACGCCCAGGTTCCTATTTTGCCCGGAAGCATCCAGAACACCCGAGAGCCGCCAGAGAAGGGGCACAGGCCCACCAGACCATAGGCCGGCGCGGCCTGGGGGTGGCCCGCGCCGCCTTATGGTGTCGTCGCCCCGTTGACCTTCTGACGCCGCCTCTTCGCCTATATAAAGGTCCCAGACCTAAAACCTCGAGAAAAAAAAGCCACGGTACGAGAAACCTTCCAGAGCCGCCGCCATCGCGAAGCCAAGATCTGGGGGACAGGAGTCTCTGTTCCGGCACGCCGCCGGGACGGGGAAGTGCCCCCGAAGGCTCCTCCATCGACACCACCGCCATCTTCATCAACGCTGCTTGTCTCCCATGAGGAGGGAGTAGTTCTCCATCGAGGCTAAGGGCTGTACCGGTAGCTATGTGGTTCATCTCTCTCCTATGTACTTCAATACAATAATCTCATGAGCTGCCTTACATGATTGAGATTCATATGATGATGCTTGTAATCTAGATGTCATTATGCTAGTCAAGTGGGTTTTACTTATGTGATCTCCGGAGACTCCTTGTCCCACGTGTGTAAAGGTGACGAGTGTGTGCACCGTGTGGGTCTCTTAGGCTATATTTCACGAGAATACTTATTCACTGTTATGAATGGCATAGTGAAGTGCTTATTTATATCTCTTTATGATTGCAATGTGTTTTGTATCACTACTATTCTATGTGCTACTCTAGTGATGTTATTAAAGTAGTTTTATTCCTCCTGCACGGTGTAATGGTGACAGTGTGTGCATCCATGTTAGTACTTGGCGTATGCTATGATCATGATCTCTTGTAGATTGTGAAGTTAACTATTGCTATGATGGTATTGATGTGATCTATTCCTCCTACATAGTGTGAAGGTGACGAGTGTGCATGCTGTGTTAGTACTTGGTTTAGTCGTGTTGATCTTTCTTGCACTCTAAGGTTATTTAAATATGAACATTGAATTGTGGAGCTTGTTAACTCCGGCATTGAGGGTTCGTGTAATCCTACGCAATGTGTTCATCATCCAACAAGAGTGTAGAGTATGCATTTATCTATTCTGTTATGTGATCAATGTTGAGAGTGTCCACTAGTGAAAGTCTAATCCCTAGGCCTTGTTCCTAAATACTGCTATCGCTGCTTGTTTACTGTTTTACTGCGTTACTACTGCTCATATTCATTTATACCACCTGTATTTCACTATCTCTTCGCCGAACTAGTGCACCTATTAGGTGTGTTGGGGACACAAGAGACTTCTTGCTTTGTGGTTGCAGGGTTGCATGAGAGGGATATCTTTGACCTCTTCCTCCCTGAGTTCGATAAACCTTGGGTGATCCACTTAAGGGAAACTTGCTGCTGTTCTACAAACCTCTGCTCTTGGAGGCCCAACACTGTCTACAAGAATAGAAGCACCCATAGACATCACTCGCCACGTGTCGCCGCCTCTTCCACGCTCCTCGCCCCGTCGCTGCCGGCGTGCGACGTGTGTAGCCGTGGCTTACACGTGTCGCCGCCTCTTCCACGCTCCTCGCCCCGTCGCTGCCCGCGTGCGCTATATAGAGCGACGAGTGCGGGCGCAACCACACGTCTCCACCGCCTCTGCTCATTCATCTCCGGGATGCCTCCACGTCGTCGAGGGGCGTCCGGTTTCCGTGGCGTTCGAGTGCGTCCGAGCGGTAGGTTCTACGCCGAGATACGCGTCGGTGGCTTCCGCCTCACCCTCGGCACGTACAACACGCCGGAGCTGGCGGCGCGCGCTTACGACGCGGCGGCGTGGCGTTTTCGGCGGCCACGGCGCGACATGAACTTCCCGGATGTTGAATCGCTAGAGGAGGCAGAGTTCCTCGCGCCACCGCCGTGCCTCGTCGACGACGAGGACTGTCGACGGAACCGCCAGGTGCAGCGCAGGATCGCCATCGCCGAGCACGACGAGCACTTGATGCGCCAGTGGAGGGCGCAGTTCCCCAACGACGTCGACAACACCGACGCGTTCTTCGCTATCCTTAGGGCACAACGCAGGTCCAACAGGCGCCACCGTCGGGCCGTCGCCAACTTCGAGCTCGAGAACCCGAATACAACTTGGACCGAAGACGACCCTAGGTGGGATGACATTTGGACGGAGACAACCTCCGACGACGGCCGAGACTAGACTAGTAATTTATCTATTTTATTGTAATTTCAATAAAGTCGTTGTCGGTTCTATTAGTTTAAATTTAGTTTATAAAGTCGTTGACGGTTGTTTGTTCAATAAAGTGGTTGACACGAAATTTATTACGACTGAACTGAAATTAAAGTACAAAGCTCAACTGAAAATTAAGATACATGGCCAGATTCGAATGTTGGAGCCATTCAATCATAGTCGTGCCTAGCCCTATAATACTCGCCACCTGTAGTCATCATAGTCGCCGACGTCATCGTCGCTAGCATCGGGGTCGCGGTTGTCCAACCTCGGCGGGTGAGCACGCGTGGGCTGGGATTGAGGGTAGCGCAGGCGGGGGCCACGATAGGCCAGGACGCTCTGGAGAGTCCGGCCGCGCCACCACATCCGACGGCCGGCCTCGTTGAAGTTCGAAGGAGGCGGGCCGTCCTCCTCGTACCTGGCAACCGCCCTCTCACGCCGATTGATGAAGAAGCTGTCCCAAGTCGGGCTGTAGTCGGGATGCCACCGGGGATTCCTCCGCTGCTCGGGCGTGAGCTCGAAATAGTAGTGGTTCGTGATGGCCATCTCGCGTGGCACACCAAGAGGGATAGGAGGGACCGGTACGCCTCCGACGCTCGGCAACCGGCCGGTCGGGACGCGGTAGCCGGGCGGGCAGGGGTAGTTCGAGGCGCAAAGCGCCTCCGCCTCCCGGGGTGTTAGACATACGATGGAAGCCATGGGAGAGAGTGATGAGGTTTGCGAGATATGAGTCCAAGCCTACATATATATAGTGGAAAAATGGCGGGAATGCGGGAAGAAAATAGGCGGGAACGAAGTGGCGCGCGAAACTTTCATCCCGGGTGGAGGCTCAAACCGCGACAAAAGAGCGGGGAGGCTTATCTAGGAGGGCCTTTTGTCACGGTTGGTGGCTGCAACCGCGACTAAAGGCTGTCGGCAGGATAAGGATGTGTCGGTAACCTTTTGTCACGGTTGGTGGCTGCAACCGCGACTAAAGGTGTCGGCAGGATAAGGATGTGTCGGTAACCTTTTGTCACGGTTGGTGGCTGCAACCGCGACTAAAGGTGTCGGCAGGATAAGGACGCGTGGGTGGATGCACTCGCTCGATGAGATAAAGCATGTAGCGCACGACGGCCGTCGAAGGAATAAGACAAAGTAGAAGCGATGCCGTTCCTATAAAAGGAGCATCGATACGCCTTGCCAAGCGGATCAACAAGCCAAGAACAGTTTCATTCCCATGGATGAAGGAAAGGGTTGGGAAACCTCCCGTGGCGCAGCTTCTCGAAGATGTCGTTGGTGCACACGCCCTACGGCATCTTCGGAAGCTGCTCCTCGGTAAAATTTCCATGCAAGCCCGTGAAAGACTCCGTCTCCTCTAACAGTGTTGGGGAAAGGGTTCTCATTATTACATAAATGTAGAGATTGTCTTGGGAACTATATATGAAGAATACATTATTACATCGCCATCTAGTGTTGTGATCTTCTACGCCGTAGCCATGGAGAATCTTCATCATTTAGCAAGATGCTTGGGTCAATTTTCACCGTGAAGGGCGGAATTTCTTTAAACTTATTATAATCTTCCGACATGTCCGTCTTGTCATCCACTCCCACGATGTTTCTTTTCCCCGAAAGAACTATGTGGCGCTTTGGCTCCTCGGTTGATGTATTCTTTTGTTGATTTCTTTTTCTTGATTTGCTAGACATGTCCTTCACGTAGAAAACTTGAGCCACCTCGCTGGCTAGGACAAAAGGCTCGTCCAGGTACGCAAGATTGTTGGGATCCACTGTTATCATACCGTACTTATCGTCAATATGTATAGCGCTGAGCTTCACCCATTTGCACCGAAACAAAGGGACCTTAAAAGTGGGACCATAGTCAAGTTCCCATATCTCCTCTATGTATCCATAATATGTGGTGGTCTGCCCATTCTCGTCTTTTGCATCGAAGCGGACACCGCTGTTTTGGTTGGTGCTCTTTTTATCTTGGTCGATCGTGTAAAATGTATTCCCATTTATCTCGTACCCTTGGAATGTACATATGTTTGAAGATGGTAACCTGGCCAACAAGTACAGCTGCTCCACAACGAGATGGGTCATTAATGAGATGCCTTTGCAACCAACTGCCGAAGGTATTCATGTGTTGACGTGTAATCAAGGACTCGGGCTGGCCCGGGTTTATTTCTCGTAAAACATTCTTATGTTTCTCGATGTACGGAGCCACCAAGCTGGAATTGTATAGAACTGTGTAGTGTGCTTGATTGAAAGAAATCTTGTCCCTCCACACCGTTGCTTTCCTTCCTAGTGTGCCTTTTCCAGTCAGCCTCCCCTCATACCGAGATTCAGGAACACCAATCGGCTTAAGGTTAGGAAGAAAGTCAACACAAAACTCAATGACCTCCTCAGTTCCGTAGCCCTTTGAGATACTTCCTTCCGGCCTAGCTCGGTTATGAACATATTTCTTTAAGACTCCCATGAACCTCTCGAAGGGGAACATATTGTGTAGAAATACGGGACCGAGAATTCTAATCTCTTCAACTAGGTGAACGAGGAGGTGCGTCATAATATTGAAAAAGGATGGTGGGAACAACAACTCGAAGCCGACAAGACATTGGACCACATCTTCCCGTAATCCGACAAAGTTTACGGATCCATTACCTTCGAGAAATTGCGTTGAGGAATGCACATATCTTCACAATGGCTAGTCGAACATTTTCCGGTAGAAGTCCCCTCAATGCAATCGGAAGCAATTGTGTCATAAGCACGTGACGAGTCATGGGACTTCGAGGTTCTGGAATTTTTTCTCCTTCATATTTACTATCCCCTTTATATTCGACGAGAAACCAGACGGAACCTTGATACTGAATAGGGCTTCAAAAAAGATCTCCTTCTCTTGTTTGGTAAGAGCGTAGGCTGGCAGGCCCTACAAGCTGCCCTGGATGATTGCCGTTTCGTCCTTTATGAAGTTCCTGGTCCTCCCGTGCTTCGGTGTATCTTTTGTCTTTCCATACACGCCCGGAAAACCTAGAATATTCACACAAAGATTCTTGGTCAGGTGCATCACGTCGATTGCGGAGCGGACTTCCAGGACTTTCCAATATTCTAGCTCCCAAAAATAGATTTCTTCTTCCACATGGGCGCGTGTCCGTCATCGTCTTTCGGAACAGGTCGACTGCCTGGACCCTTTCCAAAGATAACATTTAAATCCTTGACCATGTCAAATATATCAGCACCACTACGGGGACGGGCTTCGGACGGCGGTCCGCCTCGCCATCGAAATGCTTGCCTTTTTCCTTAAGGGATGCTTGCGCGGAAGGAAACGACGATTGAACGGGTACACACCTTTTACTGCTTTTTCCCAAATATTTACTTTCGAGTCTCATCTAAACAGTGTGTGCATGCATTGTATCGTTTGTTCGTACGTCCCGAAATGTTACCGAGAGCGAGGCCAATCATTGATGGTTACGAATAGCAACGCTCGTAGGTCAAATTCTTGCTCCGTGTGCTCATCCCACACACGTACACCTGGTTTGGCCCACAACTCCAAAAGTTCATCGACTAATGGCCTTAGGTACACATCAATGTCGTTGCCCGGTTGCTTTGGGCCTTGGATAAGCACTCGGCATCATAATGAACTTCCGCTTCATGCACAACCAAGGAGGAAGGTTGTAGATACATAGAGTCACGGGCCAGATGCTGTGACTGCAGCTCTGCTCCCCAAAAGGATTCATGCCATCTGTACTTAGACCAAAGTATAAGTTCCTTGCCTCACCTGCAAAATCCGGGAACTCTCTCCTGATGTTTCTCCACTGCCGACCATCAGCGGGGTGCCTAAACATCGCGTCTTTCTTACGTTCTTCCATGTGCCATCGCAACAACTTGGCATGCTCTTTGTTTCTGAACAGACGTTTCAACCGTGGTATTATTGGAGCATACCACATCACCTTCGCAAGAACCCTCTTCCTGGGTGGCTCGCCCTCAACATCACCAGGGTCATCTTTTCTGATCTTATACCGCAATGCACCACATATCGGACATTTATTCAAATTCTCGTACTTCTCACCGCGGTAGAGGATACGATCATTAATGCATGCATGTATCTTCTGCACATCTAATCCTAGAGGGCAGACAAGCTTCTTTGCTTCATATGTACCGACGGGCAATTCATTATTTCTTGGAAACGACTTCTTTAATATTATCATCAATTTCTCAAATCCCGAGTCGATCACACCGACCTCTGCCTTCCATTTCAGCAATTCCAATATGCTACCCAGCTTTCTATGCCCATCTTCACAACCCGGGTACAACAATTTGTGGTGGTCCTCTAACATCTTGTCGAACTGCAACCTCTCCTTATCCGTGCCACGGTCTCTTCTTGCATCGAAATGGCCCGACGAAGATCATCATCAACAGGATCATCTGATGCCTGTTCTTCACCTCCTTCTTCTTCATTGTCGTCCATTGCGGTATCAAAGCATTCAGAGAACATAGATCGGTACTGGTCATCATGATCTTCTTCCTCATCGCCGTCTTCCATCATAACCCCTTCTTCTCCATGCTTGGTCCAAACATTATAGCTGGGCATGAATCCAAACCGAAGCAGGTGGCTCTTAATGTCTCTTGAGCAAGAGTAATCCTTCTCGTTCTTACATTTTAGACATGGACAACACATAAAACCTTGCTCCGACTTGTTGGCCTCGGCCACAAGCAGGAAAGAATTCACGCCCTCTCTGAAAGAGGGAGCACATCGGTTACTGTACATCCATGGATGACTCATCTGTATCATAAGTACAATTATATATGTATCAGATGCAATCACCTTGCTAAAATTAGTATTGTACGGACTATGCATATATATATAGTCGAGAAAATAGTTGCTAACCTTTTAGGATCAAAAAGAGGAGAAATCTTATCAAATAAAACCAAGTGGCATCCCTCTCACAAGCATTCCATCAAACACCTCTTGTGCACATGTAGAAAAAATGAGCTAGCATACACCTCCACCTTCACCACCAAGGAAAAAATGAGGTGGGGGGTGGCTGGCTGCTTCTATATATATAGGCATGGCCCTTTTGTCGCGGGCCGTATTACGACCCGTGACAAAAGGGGTGCCGACAGGAGGCGCCAGCCCTCAGACCCCTTTTGTCGCGGGTCGTAATACGGCCCGCGACAAAAGGGCGCGACAAAAGTCCCTGCCCGCTCCACATGGTTTCGGGGCGACGTGGCAAGGCCATTTGTCGCGGGTGCAGGCGCGCCCGCGACAAAAGGCTCCCACGGAAGCCCTGTTTTCCACTAGTGTACTATCTTCTCCGTTGTTTCATTATCATCGATCTGAATGTACGTAAGTAGTGTTAGTGATTCTGATGACATGCATTATAGATCTGTTAGGGTAACCTCTTAGGTAGTGTTCAATTAGTAGATTACTAGCATGGCGTCAAGATTTCAGACATTGCGATAAAGCATTTGGAAATTCCGTGTTGTGGTAGTTCGATTTACTAGTTGGGGCTTGCATGCACGCCAGATTGTTTGATTGCACATCAATTGTGCAAGTTGAATGAACTATATTTACCATTCGCGGTTACTAGAGTCAGGATTTTTTTGTTAACCATTTGTCGACCAGTATTGGATGATCTAGAACAAGCATGATGCTTGTTGTGTTCATTGCTAGGCAGATGATTACAAGATTATACTTTGTTAGTAGACTGGGATAATCAACATTCGTCAAGTGTTGTGTGTACTACCACTGTGGTAGTGATTGGTACTTGCTAAATTATCTCAGTGAGGCATGTGAGCTATGTTATTATGAGGCCAACAGGGCTGGACGGATTTACTGCCAGATTCTATAGGATTTGCTCGCCTTTGATCAAGGAGGCAGTCATGAAGGTGATGAACTGGTTTGACACTTCAGATGGCTGATGGTTTGAGAAAGTGAATGATGCGTTCATAACGTTGATACCCACAAAATAAGGGCCGGTTGAAGTGGGTGAGTTCCGACCCATTAGCTTGGTGCACAATTTCGGGAAGATTGTTTCCAAAGGCGATGGCAACAAGATTGGAAAAACTCTACCTCGCCTTTTTGACTATAGTCATAGTGCATTTCTTCAGGGACGAGCAATGCATGATAATTTTTTCATGGTCAAGAACTCAATTCAGAGTTTACATAGGCGCCACAACCATGCACTCATGTTGAAATTAGATGTGGCTAAGGCTTTCGATTCACTGGCGTGGCACTTCTTATTAGAGATTATGGAAAAAAAGAGATTTTGGATCAAACCAGATCGCTAGTCTCACTTCTGCTCTCCTCTTCTTCAACTCGAGTTCTGGTTAATGGGCTGGCAGGGGATCATTTTTGGCACGGTCGTGGAGTGCGGCGGGTGAACCCTAGTTCGCCAATGTTTTTGTCATGGTGTTCAATGTGTTGAATGCAATTTTAAAAATATGCTAAGGATGTTGGTTCCTTCTCCACTTTGGCAACAACTAAGATCCGACAGAAGTTGTCTCTCTTCGCTGATGGTGCGATGCTTCTGATTAAACCGACGGTGGAGGAGGCCATGGCTGCTGTGGAACTGCTGCGATTTTTTGGTGCATCGTCATGCCTCTTCTATAACATGGCCAATAGTTCGGTGTCCCCAACTCGCTGTGAGGGGATTGATTTGTATCCCTTGTTAGATGCGTTGGGGTTCCCAGTTCAAAACTTCCCGATCCACCACCTTGTACTACGCTTGTCTCTCACCAGATTTTCTTCGACATAGGTACAATTCTTGGTTGACAAGGTCTCAGGGAATGTGTCGACATAGGTGGCATCTCTACTGAATAAAAGTGGTAGGTTGGTCTATCTGAACTCCAAATTGTCCGTGACTCTGATCTACCACATGCTCTCTCTCGATGTTCCCCCTTGGTCCGCCACTACTGAGGCGAGGATAGGATAGTGTGTGGTGGCCTGGAACATGGTCTATACTCCAAAGGATCGGGAGGGGGGTGGGAGTTTAAAAAAATCAGGCATCTGACCCACGCCTTGGGTATGAGATGGAAGTGGATGCCTATGATTGACAATGAGAAACCTTGGCAAGGTCTCAACTTTGAGATCACATACGAGGTTGAGGAGATGTTTTTGTCTTGCGCTAAGTGTGTTGTAGGCAATGTCCGACGAATAATTTTTTTGGAAGGATCCGTGGCTTGAAGGAAGAAGCGTGGAACACCTCGCGCCGAACCTGATGAATTTTTTCAAGTCAACATCAAGAAAACTGACAGTAAAAATCACCTTGCAGGATGATAGATGGGTAACTGAAATTAGGGGTGCTCTATCTGTTCCACAAATTGTGGAATTCATGGAGATCTGGGAGATCATTAGTGTCATGAATTAGCAAGAGCAGGATGATATGGTGACATGGAAGTTCTAAAAAAATATGTGACATTATATGACGCTCATACCATGACGATACACTGAAAAATGTTAGGAAATAGTCAAATTTTCACAATATGTGGCGTTTTGTTTTGACCGAATCGTCATGGAATGAGCGTCATATAATGTCACATCTGTTGTAGTGACTTCAACTGGGGTGTACTCGGCAAAAGCGGCGTACAACACATTCTTTGTGGACATGGTGAGTGCATTGGTGGCTACGGCGGTGTCGACGACAGGCGTGCCTTTACCACACAAACTGCATATGTGGTTTCCAATGAAGAACAGGTTGTGGACAGCCGACGGACCGAAGAGAAGGGGATTGCAACATCGGAGTGAATGCCCCATATGTTTCCAGGAGCGACAGCCAGTGGCTCATCTTACTCCGCAATGCTCCTACACACGTCAGATATGGATGATGCTGCTAGCATATAGGTTACACCAATACACACCTGACGCATCAGCCACCACTCACACTTGATGGAGCAGGTTATTCTATGGGGTACCAAGAAAGGATCGGAAGGAATTCAATTTGATGGTATCCTTGTTGCCCGTTCTCTTTGGCTTCAGCACAACAGTCGAGTGTTTGACAGGTTAGCCACTATGCCAGCTGAGGTGTGCCCCAAGATTAGAGCTGAGTTCGACCTGTGGAAGAGAGCAAAACTATGTGGAAACCTAGGAGAGATTGCGTAGGGTTCTAGGTGTGGAGTTTCCAGGGCTGAATCTCCTATGAATTCGGCGCCGAAGAAACCCTTGTACTTTTGATTTCTCTCTCTCTCTCTCAATATATGAAGACACACATCTTGCGTGTTCTTGAAAAAAGAGCTCTTTCTTTATTGCAGGTTATTCGTTTGACTATGCGCTAGATCCAGGCCCAATCTCCAACACCCATCATGTTGATGTTTGGACTTTTCTTGATTTATTTTTCCGTTGGTAGATTCATGTATCGAATAGGGCAAGAACTATGATGTATGCATCCGTTGGTAGACTGTATTATTATGACCACTAATCGATTACACCTCATTTTGTACGGAATTGATCTATATGTGGCAATCTACTTACATAAGGAATCATAAACTACTTAGACTTATATGGAAATGTCACCAAGCAAGGACACAAATTCTCTGATAACCGGACGCGATGTTTCTATCGGATTGTTGTACATTTTTGTCGAAAAAGAGACAACGTCCTAGCCTCTGCATCGATTGGTGCAATCTGATATGTTTGTATGAATTGGTACAGAAGCAGAAGGGCCGGACTTCGATGGTTCAGTGGTGCAAAGATGGTTCTTCAATGAAGCGGACAAACGCGTGATACTACTACAGGTACAGTAGAAGTCAAGTTCACACTTTTCTGACATATAAAGAAATGGAAGGTCGTTGAAAGGATCTAATTTGCTCATTGTTTTTTCCACAGCCCCAATCATGTCACGCGAGCGCGAGAGTGACGTGTAATCCGGACAAGCCAGCCCTTTCGCCATTGTTCTTCTTCCGAGGAAAATTCTCCCGAGGAAAGAAGTAGCATGAAACTGTCCGCATTCGTGTCAACGAAGGACGAAAAAGATACTGTTGTTAACTGTACCTTGATATGAACTAAGCCCCACACAATGCCATTACACTAAGCTAGCTAGGCTGGAAACCAGATGGTGTACAAAAAAATGGCACCTCGCCTAGTTTAGGAATTAGGAAGAGACTGTCACCAGTAAAACGAATACAGTGACACTGCCAGCTCCACACATGCAGGTACTTATTGGTATAAAGTATGAACCACAGACACGTAATGAAGCAAATGCTAAATTTGCAGACGTCGGCCTTCTAGATCATCGAGCAAGTAGACATGTAAAAAACTTCATCTCTACTATTTATACCTGCATTTTTAAAACCTTGGCAACTGCCAGGCCTACCGCGCGTCGATCGATGATCACCATGTCCTAATCAGCGTATCTAATCGCACCCCACGAATGGATCAAAGCAGCCCTTTTCTACTAGTGCGGCACAACACACAGCGGAACTGAGCCTTTTCCTGCATGCATTGCACACACCGATCGGCTGCAGCTAGCTGCAAAGAGGGGGCCGGAGAAAAGGAATGAAAGAAATCGATCCAGCGAGGATAGTATTAGAAATAAGAGCTTATAAAATGCTAAGTCAACAGTATCTCTTGGCCAAAGTTCTCTCCTTTAGCTCCATACATCCCTGTTTTTTTCTTTGCTGCGTATAAGTGCGTACAGATTAAGCACACGATCGATACAGTCTATATGCATGATTGATGTTGGTGCTGCGGGCCACTGATAATCCGTTAGTTCGTCTGGCGAGCAGGCTCTGATTGGAGAGCTGGGAAACCTTCTTTGCAAAGAAAGGGGCAGGTCCGTGGTGCACATGTCACTTGCCGATTAAACTAGGCTCCATCGTATCGTATCGTACCTAGCTAGCGCTGTGGTCATGCCGCATATGGATATTAGGCGATTACACACGCCCTCTCCTCCCTCCTCCTACGAACAACCACACATGATCGAATGCTTCCTTGTTTAATCGGAGGCCAGATCGATCGAACGTTTCGCGTACCGGGTGATGGCGACCTTGTTTGGATATGTTCGTGTGTGCCTCAGCGAATGTGTGTGCTCCTGAAGATTTGCGGGCACATGGGACACGATGTGACGGCCGGGCCAGGGAGCTACATTGACAGTTTCTCCAGGTTTTAGATAGATATTCAGGCTGCATGTGGAGCTCTAGTCCACATACTCAGGGCGTGTCACTGTTTCTCTTCTTCCTCATAATTTCATTGCAGTGAATGTTGGATCGATCGGACGTCGGTCGATCTGGTGCTCCTGAACAATCTGGAAAGAAAAAATTGTCAAAGTAATCAATACGGGCGATTATTCGGCACTCTGGAAGAAGGGTAATTTTGTGCCAATAGCAGTTTTTGATTAACCCAAGAACTTAGATGATTAACCCAAGAACTGATGGATATCATTTTTGGATAAAGGAAATCTAATACTAAGTTGGTACGGAGTATACACCTGGCCTATATATGCAACCATGGTGATGGATAGCTAGATACTCTCAGGAATTATATGCTAGTGCTAGTTGCTAACAGAGTTAGTCAGAACGAGACAGAAGCGCCTCGGTCGCTCCCCGCGGGCGACCTGGGCGCCAACCGTAGCCCGTCGGGAGTAGCTCCGCCGCACACTCCTCCCCCGCCGCCGCCGGCAAGCGTCGCCGGGCAAAGCCCGCGCGGCGTGGGCGGCGGCGGGATCTCCCTTCCCAGCTCCAGAGGCGGGCTGCGCGGGGCGGCTTCGTCGACCGGACGCGCGGGCCGGTGCCAGGCTTTGGCGCAGGGCGGCGTGGAGCTCCCGCTGCTGCGTCTTGGGCGGCCGCGCTCAAGCGAGCGTCGGTGCGGTTGAGGCCGGCGGCGCTCAAGCGAGCGTCGTGGCAGTCGCGCTCAAGCGAGCGACGGACTCAGATCGGCGCGGTGGGGGGCGAGGTGCGGCGGCTCTAGGCGGGGCGGCGAAGGCCAGCAGGTGCGGCGGCTCTAGGCGGGGCGGCGAAGGCCAGCAGGTGCGGCGCTGGCGTGCTGCATCGCGCCGGCTGCGCGGGTCCGACTGGGCCGGATCTGGGCCGCGCGGGCCGCATCCTTCGCGGTGGCACGACGCCCCGCTCCGGCTGCTCTCCAGTCTTGATGTGGCGGCGCTGCTTGCCAGCTTCCTTTGCTGGCCAGGGCAGCGGACAGACCGAGCGGATGGCCAAGCGGCCTTGCTCCAATTCCGGGAACCTGGCGGCTCGGGCAGTTTGGAGGCTGCCTAGTTGAAGGCTGGAGGGAGGTGGAGTGCACACAGATTCTTGGTGGCCAGCGGGGGTGCTAGTCATGAAACCGCCCTTGAAGTTGCTCCGGCGAGGTATGTGTGGAGAGGTTGGGTGTGACTGAGGTGTGCCGGGAACTCAGGTTCCAGCGAGGTGTGCAATTCTCCGGATGAAAATCTTGCTCGACTTCCGTCGATGCCGGTGATGATGTCACTTCTGTGTGTCGTTTGCCTTGTTGAATGCATTACCGAGGAGATCAATCACTTCTCCCGCTCTTGGTTCTTGTCTTTGGGTGAAAACCTAAATCCGCATGTCGGATTGGCGATGGCGGCATCCTCGATGTCGTTACTTCGGTGGAAGCATCGTTTTGGAGACATGGTACTGATGGGAGCACCTGGGCTGTGGTCAAGCGGCTGGTCGGGCACTATCAATGGCGCGTGTTCTTGGAGTCCGTGGTGCTCGGGTCTCGTGGGTTGCCCCGTGGTGGCGGTGGCAGGAGCACTCTCGACATGCGTGGCGGCGCCGGACGAGTCCTCGTTTTCCGCCCTCTCAAGACCGGAGCGGCACATGCCGCCTCCCTTCGGTTATGTCTTCTCTCTCGATGTTGTTGAAGACGGCGAACAAGCTCGTGGCAATGGTGATCGATTCAACATGTTTGGAGTGACCTTGGGGCTCGTTGCAATGAAGTCGAAGACGTCCCACCGTAAGCACGAGGGATGATGTTCGGTGACGCTGCTTGTCCCGGTGGTGTGCTTCTATGTTTGTGCCGCTCCTAGCCTTCCCGGCGTTCTTTATGTCTAGCGGTGCTCTTGTTGAAGTAAAGATTTTCGCCCGGTTTTCCTTCAATAAACTGAGCAGTTCGGGTCTCCGTACCTTTTCTCTTCTAATGCAATGAACACAGCAGTTCTCCTGCTGTTATTCAAAAAAAAAAAAAAAAGTTAGTCAGGATAAATTCAGGGTCGCTGCAGGGGCCAGGTCCGCGGGGTATATATGTAGGGGAGGACTGAAAGCGAAAACTAGGGCATGAACTAGCATGTAAAGTAGAGCTCTGAATGGTCAATTCTGGGAGTAGTAGGGCAGATCGGACATGTATAGCAGATAGGCAGATACTACCACCCCAAGTGTCAAGTGTGGGCACCCTAGGTAGCTCGCTACATGTAGCATTTGCGAGAGGACCAGCAGTACAAACACTACAGTTTGCCACATCCATCCATCTGATCTGACCAACCAGATCCCCCACACCAATCACTGTGGTGATTATAAGTATATTTCCAATTGGCACCTGCATGCAATGGCCAACATCTTTCTCCAGTTAGTCACTTTCTTCCTCAGAGTGTGAGTAGTACACTTATCACCTAGCCCTTTTAAGACAAATAGTAGGGCTACATGCCCCTCCTGGCCTGGGCCTTTTGCATGCATGCATGGCCCCCCAGCCCCAGCCCACATTCTCATCCACCGATCATCCCCTTCATCTGCCTAGCTAGCTTGCCCAAACCATTTCCTTTTAACTCCCCTCTTCTGCCAAATAGTAGAGTACATCTCGCTGTCACTCTCTCTCTCTCTCTCTCAGCTGTGCGGTTCCACAGGGGAAAACAGAGGAGAATAGTAAAGATAAGAAAGCGATGTGTGTGTGTAGAGAGGGAGAGGGAGGAAGAAGAAAGCTATGGCGCTAGGGCCGGGCGGGCGGGCGGGACAAGGGGAATCACGTACGTACACACCACCGGTGCAACAACTTGCCGCCGTGGTAGGCCCGCTGGCCAGGCCCATAACGGCACTGGTCATAATAAATTATTAAAGCCGACAGCCGATTGGTCGACGTGGGCCGCTCTGCCGCCATGCATGCGCTCCCGCACCAAGAGCTCTTGTTTTTTCTTGCCTCCATTCCATGTGGGAGCTAGCTAGCAGCTGGTAGATGTTTTCTGTATACCGATCGATATGTAGTGGAGCTCTCCAGTCGTGTCCCCAAAAGCGTCCCCCAAACAGCGTCGGATTGAGCGTTTGGGGGACGTGTTTCGTTCGTGCCGCGTTTGGGGGACGTCGCTCCCAGCCGCGTCGCCCCCAAAACATTAAAATACTCTTTTTTCGTATTTTTTTGCATTTTTATTTCAATAAAGAGAAGAAATATTCCACAAACTAATACATAGAATGCGGTTACATGAAGATGTAGTTTGGAACATGGTTTTCCACAAACAAATACATAGTTTAAACCATGGTGGACACAAATATAAAACACTGGAAAAAAATTAAACCTAACTAGGCCGGGCATCGAAGGTTTGGTGTGTTCGCTGCAAAGAAAGAACTCTCGAGGGCACACCCAGTCACCCAAACTGGAAAATCCAACTGGTGAGGGTGCCCCTGTTGGTTCTTTCGAGGAAGAACAACCAGAGACCTTCGTGCGTATATTCGCTGCGAAGAAACAACACTCTTCAGTCGTCGTCCTCGTCGGTGCTGTCGACGTGGTATTTGCGACGGCAACGCGTCTCGTCGAAGACCTTGACGCTCAAGTCCCTATCGCCAAAGTAGGAGAACACGAGCACGAAGCCGACTTGGAGGCTGTGGTGGCGCGCGAACTTCTCCCAGCCAATGTGGAGGTACATCTTGCGGCGCGCGTCGTAGATCACGTCCACGATCCACCGGTAGCAGCCGCATGAATCCTCCCGCAGATGCAGTGTGCCGGGGCGGTCTTCGCCGGTGACGAAGTCGACGAAGCTGTCCGGCAGCCTCTGGATGCCGCGTGGGTCGCCCTTGAGAACGAGGACGAACTCGGTCAGAATGGGACCCTCCGTGTCCATCTCCGATGATGAAGACGACGGCGTCGCAGGCGACACCGTGCGTGCAACTCTGCCGTGGCCACGGCCACGGCCGCGAGCTCGGCATGCGCCTCTACCAGCCATGGCGTCGACTCTTGAGATGGTGGCGGCTAGGGTTGGGGAGAGAGGCGCTAGGGTTTTTGTGTGTGAGAGGGATGATGAGAGGCGGCCCTTTTTATAGGCCGGAGGGAGGCGGGGGAGCGGTGGCGCTCATTAACGCCGGCACGCAGAGCAAGGCGCGACGAGACGCTTCGCTGCGCCTCTGCGGGAACTGCACCGTCGCTGCGCGCCAATAACTTTCGTTGCGAGGTAGGCGACGGTTAGGTTAAAATTCAATGTGCCGCTGACGCGTCGGCCCCGCCACTCCCCGCCTCGCATTTCGGTGTGTCCGGCATCCCCGGTGCGTCCCCGGTGGTGCGGGGATGGGCTCGGGGTGCCGGATACCGTATCGGGGCGCGACAGACAAAAAACGGCTTTGGGGGACGCGGCTGGGAACGGTTTTTTGTCCGGCGCGCTCTAAATCCCTTTGGGGGACGCGACTGGAGATGCTCTTATATTGATCATGTGCACTTGCTGAGATAATGTACTTCTGTTCCGTATTAGTTGTTGCCAGGTTCTTTTTCTCGACTGAAATTAGAAGCCAGACTATAAGTTATGCGAGAAATTAGAACCATGAATTGTGAGCCTAGCTTACCTGATTAGGGAAGAGGATGCATATGCGAATTTAGATTTCTATTTATACTTGAGGGTTCAGGGTGGTTTTGATACTCATGCAATTTATCTTGAGAACTATACTTTAGTTTTAACAAAGATTAATTATCCTAGTACTCATGCTTAATGGCTATGTGCATTTCCAGTTGGTGCAGATCTTCATCTTGGCGCGAGTGGGGGCGTGTTCCGGAAAACTCCGCCGGCGAACTCCACTAGACGATTCATTCCTGGAGATTGCTGGATCGGGCTGGATTCGGTCGAGCACACCCGGGTTTCTTCTGACCGTTTTGTTTCGGAGAGAGTGCTGCGAAGTTCTGTTGGTTTTTACCATCATGGGTCACACTTTATCGCTCTATGGTGAAGTCAGTTGGCGGAGAATGTCATGAAAGCCAACACTTGGGGACTAGCAATGGTGCTTCGAGTCCTTGTGGCGCCGAGGAATTGGCTTGGTGACTAGTGACTTAGAATAGGGGCATCTTAAGTGGGGGCAACAACACATGAAAAGTTCAAAGTCTTATCTTGCTAAAAATCTAAGGTTTGGTCTTAATTGGTTGTGCCTGAAAATGGCCTTCTTGAAGAAATTGTTTTGGGAGCGATGACTCTCTCTAGGGTGAAAACCTAAGATCCATGACCGGATAACGATGGGGCTTGAGCACTATTTCCTTCTTAGAGGCGTCGCTTTTGCAGAAGCTGGACTTCTGACGTTGTCTTGGTGGCTACTACAAGGAACCGATCATTGTAGTGGGATTTTTATTTTATTGTGATTCTTTTTTAACTATGTGCATCAGTAAGGCCTCTAGGCTAATACGTTGTTGCAGATGTTGGTTGTAATTGATATCTTTACGATATTAACAGACGCTCTTTTTGTCAAAAAAAAATGGATCGTACCCGTGATGAAGAAAATGGAGGGTACTTGATTGATCGTATTTAAACGCGTCCGTTCCCCGTCAAAATCCACCATCTCCTGGTGTTCGCGTGCTTGCAATGCAAGAGGCTGTAGGAGAGTTTAATTAGTTAAGGTAATCGGGTGGGAAGGCCAGAAGGGCTTGTCACAGGAGATCGCCCAGTTGCTGTTGCGATTCTGGTTGGTTCGCTCACTCACCGGGTAGGAGGAGGAGGAGCCGGCCGGCCGCCGGGACCAGCATGGCTGTGGCTGTGTAGCTTGGAGTTGAGGGTATCTGGTCCCGTCCCAAAGAGATGGACAACTGCTTTGAGCTGTGCGGCTAAGCCGAGCGCTGGAGATCGAGGGGACCATGCGGAAATACCCAGGCCACCATGGAACAATACCTAATGCAATCATGTAGTATACGTTTGCTTATACTGATTGATATACGCGCGTAACTTAGTATGCATGTGCCAAATTAACACAGCTGGTGGCTGTGCTTGTTTTCCGATCCTCTGGCCTCTTGGGCAGTGGGCCTGGAATGTAGTAGAGCGTGTGTGGGCCTGATTTGGCACCTTTGAGCGGCATCCGATGCAGGCCCATCATCCACCTGCCGTTTACCCTAGAAATACCTGCATTATCAATTAGCAGCTTTTTCTCAAAAAAAAAAAATCAATTAGCAGCTATCAGTAATAGCATGCCATATTACCATGAGGGATGCTCTACGTTTTCTTGGCTGAAAAGTCCACCCATCCATACTAATCCAAAAAATCCAAAAAAGTAATCAAATTACAAGAAGATCTTTAGACCACCTAGCGACGACTACACACACTAGCATGAGCCGAAGGCACGTTGCCGCCCTCGTTCCTCCATTACCGAAGCCGGGCAAAGCTTGTCGTTGTAGAAATTATTGTTATAGACAAACGGCAAGTTGTCGTACTAAGGCCACAAAGAACCAGCGCACTAGAGCAACAACTATTATTAAAGGTGAGACTCGTAGATCAAAAGAAGCGAACATGAAAACTAATTGGATCCTAGGAGATTCGCGGCACATACTCAACGTGCCCTCCGCGGAAGCTAGGCGCATCACAGGAAAGATAGGATATGGTGGAGAGGACCTTATTCTTACTTTAAGATGTGGCTACCACTTCACCATCTCGAGGAAGACGATAAAAAACCTGAACAAAGAACGAGAACCATCCCGCTAATGTGGGTTCATGGTCTGCCACATAAGGCTCCAAGGCTACCGGAAATGGAGAGGGGGCAGAACCCTAGATGGGTTTTGCAATCTTCTAACGAGTCGGCCGGTCCTTCTCGCGTACGTACAGGTTCAGCATTGTAAGGAATGCTCTACGTTGTAACTGAAGATTGACGGCCGGAGGAGAGCACAGCCTACGGGGTTACGGCGCTACGCACGCATCAGAAAATTAAGTTCAGATGTGGCGAGCAAAGTAATGATGCCTGCCGCAGTGGCTCCTTGTTCTTCCTTCGGTCATGAATGTCCAATGATATGCCGCTGCACTTCCTCACGGGAAATTACCGGGTCAGTATCTGGCCATTCAGTGCACTAGAATGAGCGGTTTTCGAGGGCAGATAGGCGCGTGGTTTTTCGCGCTGTCAGCGACGCAGAGGAATCTGTCCACCGCTAGGGTTTGTTTGTTCGTAGCCTGGCCCTGGCTGCTCAGCCTGCCGAAACAAAAGGGATGCACAGCACGCGGCGGCAGGCCGGCCGGCGGATGCAGCGCGGCGCAGGACGTACTAGGCCTGGGTGCGTTCGCCTTGTCTGGCTAGGTACGTAGGCAGTCTTTCCACATGCAGTTCTGCTCGATGATGAGCCGATGATGATACGGGCAGCCAAAGATCCGGCTGCAGCGCTTGTCCGCATACCTGCCGTCCTCGCTGAACCTGCCCTGCTCTCTGGAGTTTTTGAAATAAAGGCGGGGCGCGGACGCGCGGTCGATCCAAGGCGCGCCACTGCGGCGTCCGGCGTGCGAGCGGCGGATCCAAGGCGCCTGCCCGCCACTGCCTCTCCGCCGCTGCGCGCCGTACCTGCATCTGGACGCGTCGGCGTCGATCAGGCGGCCGGCTAGCTGCGGCGGCAGGATGGGGCAAAGGGAATGCGCTGTTTCCGAGGACGGCGATCGAGCTGTCGAGCTATCTCTGGGTGCGCGGGACTGACTGACCGGCCGACCGAGCCTTCGTCGGTACGTTCAGGCTTTGGGTTTGTCCGGATGCGTGGATCGGATGAAGCAGCTGTCTCATTCGGGCGGCACTGCAGCTACTCGCGCTGTCGTTTGCTCCACTTTTGTTCCTAGCATTCAGGCTGTCGCTGGTGGGCTGGTACTGCTGTGGCGTTGGAATCTGTGCACGGATATGTTGATACAATGTGCCACGGTGAGAGAGACGGAGTGCTAAGAGCACGATCGAGAGCTAATTAAGGGGAATGCCGTCCAGGTGTAGCTCCTTGCGTGCGAGCACAGAATTGCATGCAGTATATCTTCATCTGCAGCTAACTAGACAAATCTTGCATCTGCTTGTTTGTGCAGAATGTATATATCTGCTTTAGGGTACTTTCAGTAGGAAGAATACCTCGAAGCACCCTCCACCAGAAGACTCCAACCTTTGGCACAACATTAAGCTTTGAGACAGATTTCTACATCTTTTTCTTTTGGACTGGACAGATTTCTACATCTGTTCTTCAGTAACTGAGGCCATCGTCAATGCGCTTAAGCATGGCTAACCCATGGGCCTCCCTACCCAGCTATGATAGCCCGCCATGTAACTGAAGATGTACTTGGGCCCGTAGCTTGTAGGATTTCAGAGTCAACGATGTATCTAGGGTCATCCCGGCTTCCTATACACCGACTAGGTCGGCGCGTACCACGCGCCATATACGGGCCGGCCCAGTTCAGGTGTTAGACCAGTTGGCCGTTTTCTTTTTCCAATCATTTTTTCTGTTCTGTTTTTTTCATTTCTGTTTCTTTTTTTTCTGTTTAAATTAGAAAATTGTTGAAATCTGAAAGTTGTTCAAATCTAAAAATTGTTCAAATCGAAAAAATGTTCAAATTTGAAATTTGGTTTGTTAAAAACATGTTCAGCTTGAAAAACTGTTCAAATTATGATTTTTTAACTATTCAGATTTTAAAACTCCATTCAAATTTTAAAACTGTTCAGGTCTATAAAAAATTCGAGTTTTAAATTTTTTCAAATTGTTAAACTTTAAAATTGGAAAAATAATATAATTTTCTAAAAATGTTCAAAATATAAAACTGTACTTTTTTAAAACTGTTCAAATTTTGAAACTGTTCAAATTTTAAAATATTCATATTTTGAAAAATCTCAAAATTTTGTTTTTTAAAAAACTGTTAGATTTTGAAAAATAAAATATTAGTAAGAGAACAAAGAAGAAGAAAAACAAAAGAATCGTACCTGAGGCTAATGGGCCGAGGCCTAGCCTACCCGTCCTGGTCGGTGGGGTGTGCGGCACCCCCACACGAGCCGACCAGGTCGACGCGCGTATAGCAGTCCCTGGGTCATCCTCCCTATCTCTGAGGTCTCGTTCGGTTGGTCCCTATCCGGCCGGTTTTGGGCCGAAATCCACGTGGTTACACTGGTGTTGGGCCCCCGGCGTTTAGATACCGGCCCGCGCCTGAGACGTGTTCGGTTAAACCACGCCGGTTTTTTACTCCGCCCGGTTTTGCCTGAAACCCGCTGATTTCGCCGGTTTTTAGAAACGCTCCACTAGACTCGTGGATAGGATCCCGAGCGCGACGAAGCGGCGCTCCCCCTCGTCTCTCGCGATAGCAGCGACGACGGTGACTAGAACGAAGGGGCGGAGGGGGCGGCGGCGGCGACTCGACGGTGGACGGCCGGAGGAGAAGAGCTCCTCGACGACGCGGACGCCGCCCTTCCTCGACACGGACGCCGCCACGGAGCCCGACCAAATCCCTAGCCGCAGGCTCAAGATCGTGCCCTTCCCCGCCTCCGACGCCGGCCGGTAGAAGGTAAACCATCTCCTCCTCCTCCTCCCCTCCACCTCTTCTTGTATAAGGCCTCGTTCGGTTGCAGAGAACGCCGGCCGGTAGAAGGTAATCCGATCAGTCCGTGTTGGTTGGTTTTGATCTGGCATGGATCTTGTCCAGGAACGTCCGTGTGCTAGATTCTGGATGGTTCCTTGATCTGGTAGATGTTGACGCTTTGCTCAACTAGTGTAGAACAATTTTCGCTACGGGGTATGAAAAATAGAGATTTCTCCGTTCTTCTGTGCGTGTACCGTCATATTAGGAAATCTACCAAGTACAGCTTACTCTTTCATTTCTTTTTGGAAGAAAACTATACTCCTCATACATATTAGCACATTGCTTCGGGAGAAAATTGATTGCATGTAACTAATCTGGCTGGACCTCGATAATATACATACGCAGGGCTGCAAGCACTCGCATATATATTTTGTTTTTCGAGAGAATAATATACGCAAAGTTCATCAGTCTTTTCTTTGATTATAACAGATCCAAAGTTTGTTGTGTGCCCTGATGATTTATATTTTGAGGTCTCTTTTACAAATATGAAAGCGCTAACTCTTTAAAAGACAATCTTGCCATTGCCCCTGGTTGGCCTGGTTCGATTCTTGAGCGGGAATACATATATATAGTTCATGTAGTTCTCTTGTTATCAAGATCTAGGATGGATTCTTTTAGCAGAGTCTCTCTCAGAGGATTCAGTTCACCCCAATTCAAATATCGCTTACAATACAGAAATGTTCAGAATGTAAATTATTGGCTGCATACCAACTGTCCAGTGCATCCTTTTCAGCAAGTACCAATTATCCAGAGTACATATTAAACTTGTAGTTATACTTTGTGTGTTCTCTTTCTATTTGTGCTATTTAAACCTGCACTTTATTCCTACTTAGTATCTCGAATTTGTTGTGGTATTTAAAACTGCAATCAAACTACTGCAACTATCCTAGATAGGGCAAGCAAACTATTGCAACCTGCTCTATATAGGATAACAGCAGTACTTATAAGTTTTTAATTAAAAGAAAATTCTGCTCATTAAATAACTGGTGGCCTTTTTTATCTTTAGTTTTTGAATGGCTTTGAGAATTACGGATCGGATTAGGAAGAGAGAGGAGGAAGAAGAGGAGGAGGAAGAGGAGGATGATGATGATATGATTCTATTTCTTTTACCAATGCTGCATCTGCTGGGTGAACCAAGGGAAAAAAAAGCCCCGCCATACATCGACGATAAGAGGCGAGGAGGTTGTAAGGGACTTGCTGGAAGGGCATGTACAAAATTGCCGGGTAGCATTTAGGATGGAGGCCCACATCTTCAGGGCTTTGGCTAGTTTCCTTCGACGCGAGAGTTTGGTGCGGGATACCAGACTTAGCGTCGAAGAGAAACCTGCAGCCTTTTTGTGGATGCTGTCCCATAATTCCTCATACCAGGATCTCCAAGTACAGTTCAAGCATAGTAATGACACTTTCCATAACATCATGAATAACTTCTTCAACATCGTTCCTGCACTATCCAAGCACTTTCTGAAGCCTCCCAATCCAGCTCAAGTACACCCAAAGATCCGGAACAACCCAAGATTCTTTCCTTATTTTCAGGGTTTTGCTAAACTACTTCAGTCTAAATCATATAACCATGGAAATATATTCTTTTTCACATAGCAAATGATACCTTGTTGGTGTTCTTTGCAGAATTGTCTTGGAGCTATTGATGGGACTCATGTTCCCATGAACATTAATGGTGACATAGCCACACCATTTAGAAATAAGAAGGAAACACTCAGCCAGAACGTGATGGTGGTGTGTGACTTTGACGGGAACGCAAGGCAGTGGTGGGGTAACAAAAAAGAGGGGAACATCATCTAAAGGTGAGTGCATGTGTTCCTTTAATGTGATTGATGCTACTTGACTTCTTTATAATGTGTAGCTTACTGTGAACTTGACTTTTTTTCTCAAACAGCTAGGGCCTCTTGGAATGCAGACCTAGAGAAGGCTCTTGTGGATTTGCTCCATGAGCACAATACTCCACAATATCGTGGGCAGAATGGATGGTCCACCGATGTTTGGAACAGGATTACCAAGAAATTCCATGATAACCATCCATACAAGAATTACACAAAGGGTCAGATCCAAGACAAGGAGAAGGAGTTGAAGAGAGAGTACAAGATGCTCAAGGAGGCTAGACAGCAGAGTGGGGTTTCGTGGAATGAGAAACGGTTTATGATTGAAGCTGATCCAGAGTTGTGGGACAACCTCATCATTGTAAGATAGTCTGTATTGCTCCTTTCATGCTTATATTCATTCCTTTTAACAATATGCATCACTCATGTGTTCCTTTATATTGTGTAGTCATTTCCTAAGATCGGGAAGTTCCGTAGCAATAATGTTTTCCCCCTCTTTGATGCCTTGGGAGAGCTATATGATGGACATCTTGCCGAGGGAAACTACAACTTCACTTCCACTGAACCAACACAGCACACACAAGTGGAGGTCAATCCCGAGGTCAATTCTGTAGAGGCGACACGTTCCCATCATGATATTGCAGAGACCTTGGTGGATGATACACAAGGAGGGATGCAAGAGGCTATTATGATGGAGAACTTTGTTGGGAAAGGGGAGGCTTAGCCCACGGTGCCTGCTGCACCATCAACAAGTACTGAAAATGAACCCAAGAAGCGTCGGTCAAATGAAGATATTGCTGCTATGATGGAGAAGTACATTGAGATCAAGACGAAGCAGGTCGAGAGCAAGCAAATCGCGAACATGGATGAGTACTCAATCAAGAACTGTGTGGCTCGGCTAAACACAATGGGATTGTCACGAGAGGAGAAGGTCAAAGCCCTACAAGTCTTTAAGAATGCTGGCAATCGCGAGCTCTTCATTTGCGTTAATATGGATACTGCTCTCATGTGGCTGCAAGGCGAAATGGCCTAGGAAAGGTAAACTCTCTTCTTGTATGCATTCTCTACACTGATATGCTAGCTTACCTTGGACTTTAGCTCATATTAATGCTTTTCTACACTGATATGCTAGCTTGCATTAGTTACTGTGATAACAATACCTAATTTTATGTAATAGCATGATGAATTGTTGTCCAGTAGCTAATATCAATAATTGGTAGAGGCTCAAGCTTTTCTCAATAATTGTCTTAGGTTTGCATGAGAACTTTTCTTCTTTCTGATTGCAAGGTTCTCTGTTTTAGATTATCCAAAACGTCCTCATTCTGTAGATGATAGATGTTACTTGTAGCAGATCAGTTGTTAACTACTATACAAAGGAAGATTTGTGTGCATATATACACACTTGCACTAAGATATTTGGTGATAGATAGTGGTGGGTGTTTGGTAGTGCTGCACACGTGATTGTTTTGTCATTAGTTGTGAGAATTATTTTGTCATTAGTTTCTTTCTACAGGTAAAGTCACTTAAATTATCTTGAAGCTCCAGTGATTGTTTTGTACTAGTATGAGTGGCTAGAACCTAGTCCTTTGATCATTTATATTTCATAGAACAAATTTTACCAAATAGCAATGTTCACCTGATGTACTACAGTCTTCCTGCCATTTATTGATGTAGTTGTTGACTGCCAAAACCCACCGGCGGGCAGCGGCCTTGTCAACACTGTAGAGCCGGGGGGAGCCTAGAGCTGCGGCTGGCTGAGACCCCTCCGAGCGACGGCCCGCAATGCTCTTCCGGTCACACGCGGCGTTGCGAAGTGCAAGGGCGTGCCACCCGACCTATACCCGGTCGGGAAGGTGATGAGATTGCCTCGCTTAGTTTCTCCGCAGGGCATACATGTAAACGTTAAATACGAGCCTCGATCGGCTCTCGAGTTATCTCGTGAATCGGCTCAAAGAGCCGATCCACCCATGATCCGTACGGGGTGTACGAATACTTGGTGGTCCTGCTTGATCAAGATGAAGCTAATGAGATCTACGACGATTTAGGGTTTTCACCACATAATCGGATCATCCTACTCCGGAGTTGGGCCGGATGGCCACGCACGGTGCTCGTAAGC